>NW_027488365.1:20000000-20303030 GCF_051014445.1 Colletes latitarsis | reverse complement strand
TTCACATACTTGTTGAACTGATCCTGGGTTTTTTCTGGTTTGGATCACGTAGTAATGTGGTACCGCACTGAAACAGTCGAGTAAACCTGGTTATGATCAATATTTTAGAGGATAACGCATAGTTAGGTTTGGGATAGGTCTGGGATTTGACCTCATCAGACTCATACTTTCGCACACTTCACATACTCGTTGAACAGATCCTGGGTTATTTTCTGGTTTGGATCACATAGTAATGTGGTACCACACTGAAACAGTCGATTAAACCGGGTTTCGATCAATATTTTAGAGAATAATTCATGTTAGGTCTAGGTTAGGTCTGGGATTTGCTCTCATCAGGCTCGTTCTTTCGTTATATTTCTCATACTTGATGGCTAGATCCTGGGCTTTTTCTGGATTGCATCACGTAGTAATGGAGTACAACACTGAAACAGTCAATTAAACCTGGTTTCCATCAATATCTTAGAGGACAACGCAAGTTAGGTCTGGGATAGGTCTGGGATTTGACCTCATCAGACTCATACTTTCGCACACTTCACATACTCGTTGAACAGATCCTGGGTTATTTTCTGGTTTGGATCACATAGTAATGTGGTACCACACTGAAACAGTCGATTAAACCTGGTTTCGATCAATATTTTAGAGAATAATTCATGTTAGGTCTAGGTTAGGTCTGGGATTTGCTCTCATCAGGCTCATTCTTTCGCATATTTCTCATACTTGATGGCTAGATCCTGGGCTGTTTCTGGATTGTATGACGTAGTAATGTGGTACCACGCTGAAACAGCGAATTAAACCTGGTTTCGATCAATATTTTAGAGGATAACGCAAGTTAGGTCTAGGGTAGGCCTGGGATTTGCCCTCATCAGGGTCATACTTTCGCAGTTTTAACATACATGTTGACCTGATCGACGGTTTTTTCTGCTTTGGATCACGTAGTAAAGTGGCACCACACTGAAACATTCAATTAAACCTGGTCTTGATAAATATTTTAGAGGATAACGCATGTTAGGTTTGGGTTAGGTCTAGGATTTGCCCTCAGCAGGCTCATACTTTCGCATATTTCTCATACTTCATGGCTAGATCCTGGGCTGTTTCTGGATTGTATCACGTAGTACTGTGGTACCACGCTGAAGCAGTCAATTAAACCTGGTTTCGATCAATATTTTAGAGGATAACGCAAGTTAGGTCTGGCATAGGTCTGGGATTCGCCCTCATCAGGCTCATACTTTCGCGTTTGTCACATACTTGTTGAACAGATCCTGGGTTTTTTCTGGTTTGTATCACGTAGTAGTGTGGTACCACACTGAAACAGTCCATTAAACCTGGTTTGGATCAATATTTAGGAGGATAACGCATGTTAGGGCTAGGTTAGCCCTGGGATTTGCACTCATCAGACTCATACTTTCGCATTCTTCTGATACTTGTTGAACTGATCCTGGGTTTTTTCTAGTTTGGATCACGTAGTAGTGTGGTACCACCCTGAAACAGTCGATTAAACCTGGTTTCGATCAATATTTTAGAGGATAACGCAAGTTAAGTCTGGGATTGGTCTGGGATTTGACCTCATCATACTCATACTTTCGCATCTTTCTCATACATCATGGCTAGATCCTGGGCTATTTCTGGATTGGATCACGTAGTAATGTGGTACTACACTGAAACAGTCAATTAAACTTGGTTTCGCTCAATATTTTTGAGGATAACGCAAGTTAAGTCTGGGATCCCCTCAGGGGCTGCCAGCCTTTCAGCTGCAGTACGGGCTTAACGAACCCGGGGTACCCGAGTCATACACACACCGTAAGCCTCCTGTTGGTCGTCACAACGACCCATTCACAATTCCCTATTGGTTTTGTGAATGGTACGTGACGGCAGGAGGAACGGGGGTCTTGGCTTAACCGCCTGGGCCACGAGTATGGCGACTCTATAAAATCGCCCTCCAATCCTAAGCTATGGTGCGCGGCGATGGGATGCATGGTTGGGGGAGAAGGCCCAATCCCAAGCGACCACCTCCGGGGAACCTGCCGAACCCCCGGAGTATATAGGCTTACCCGGGTAAGGCGGCTCTGCCCGGGCGGACCTTTTCTTCCGACCTGCTCGTGGGAATATTATGGAGTTCAATATTAAAACGGGGATGGGACGGGGTAAGTCAGAGGGGGAGGACGAAGGCGGTGTTGGGACTGGAGTGACGGCGCTCGCGCCGCCTCCAGCGCCTGGCCCGGCTTCGTGGAAGGTGGAGGAGGACGACGAGACTGCGTCAGTCTCGTCCTTCTCCTCCACCAGGAGCCTCATAGGCTCTAAGAGGAAGAGGACGGGGCAGGCCGTCGTCGAGGTGGGCGGGGCGATGAGACCGTCGGTGAGGCTGAGTTGCCTCAGGGACGAGGTGACCGAGGAGATATCGGAGAGGATCTCCTCGTCCCTGAGGCGGGTGGAGAAAGTCGCCGCTGCCTGCGCCTTTAAGGGGCAGAAAAGCGGTGGCGCGGAGGCCCTGAAGGCCGCGGCGGAGGAAATGAGGGAGGCGGCGCGGGAGCTCAGAGGGCGGAACGCCCGTCTGCAGCTCCTGTTGGAGGAGGAGCGACAGTGGAACAGCGCGGCCCTCCCTCCCATCCTCCCTCCTCCTCCACCGCCGCGTCCCTCGGCGGAGGTAAATAAGCGGAGTGCGGCGGCAGTGGTGCGGGGCACCGCGGGCCCCTCCACCCGCACTCCGCCCGTGAAGAAGTCCCCGTCCTCCTCAGAAGACGATCTTCTGAGGAGGATTGGGGACATGATTGATGGCAAGCTGGCCGCCTTCCGGGAGGAGCTCTTCGCCGGAAGAGCGGTCAGCAGGAAGGCGGTGCCTCCCCGACCTGTTCCGGTACAGTCGGAGAAGGCAAAGAAGGGCGGAGTGAAGGCTCCGCCCAGCGTTGCGGCACCAGGGCCCCGGGTCGCGACCCCCAAGGGGGGTGGTGTACCCGTGGTCGCGGTGGTCGCGTCCTCCACAGCACCCTCCCAAGGGGGGGTGGCGTGGAGTGAGGTGGTGGGGCGGAAGGCGAAGCGGGCGGCGAGGAAGGCCTCGCAACCGCAGCTACTGCCTCCGCCGCCGCCGGCCAAGGTAAAGGCCGCGAATGTCGGGAAGGCACGACCAGGTCGTCCCCCAAAAACGGCAGCGGTGACGCTGACCGTTGCGCAGGGGGGCGACCTGACCCTCGCGGAGGCGATGCGGCTCGCCAGGGAGAATATCTCCCTGGAAGAGCTGGGCATCGCCTCCGTGAGGGCGAAGAGGGCCGTGACCGGGGGTCTCTTGCTGGAGATCTCCGGTGCAGAAGGCGGCGCGAAGGCGGATCGTCTCGCCCAGAGGCTCCGGGAGCAGCTGGGCGAGCGAGGTGTCCGGGTCGCCCGGCCCACGAAGCGCACGGAGATGCGCGTTTGTGGGCTGGACGACTCGGTCAGCGCACAGGATGTGTCCCGTGCCCTTGCGAGGGCGGGGGACTGTCCTGTGGAGGACCTGCGGATCGGAGAGATCCGCAGGTCGCCCTCCGGCCTCGGGTCGGTGTGGGCCCGGTGCCCCCTCTCCGCCGCCCGTAAGGTGGCGGAATCCGGGAGGGTGTTGGTGGGGTGGGTTTCGGCGCGAGTGGAAATCCTCGCGCCGCGCCCGCTCCAGTGTCACCGCTGCCTCGAATTGGGGCACGTGAGGCAGTGGTGCACCTCGCCGGTGGACCGCAGCGGTCAGTGTTACCGCTGCGGTGCCAAAGAGCACCGTGCGAGCCAGTGCTCGGCGGCCCCCCACTGCCCGCTGTGTATGGACATGGGAAGGCCAGCCGATCACAGGGTGGGGAGCAAGAAGACCTCCCCCCCCTCCCGGAAGGAGAGGAAGAGGCGGGCTGCACCGGCTCCGGTGCCGAGGGCGGTGGCATCGTCCTCCATGGAGGTGGACGGTGCTACGGGGACGAACGGCCGGGAGGAGGCTGGCGCGGCCATTAATTAATGCCGCCCCGCCTCCTCCTCCAGGCCAACCTCAACCACTGCCGCGCGGCACAGGACTTGATGTCCCAAGTCCTCGCGGAGTGGGGGGTTGGCCTGGCGGTCGCCGCCGAGCCGTACCGCGTCCCTGATCACCCTCATTGGGTGGGCGACGCGGACGGCTTGGTGGCGACGGTATGGGGAGGGGGCGACGGGTCCCCACCGTTCTCCTTGTTGGAGCGCGGTCGGGGATTCGTCGCCGTGGACTGGGGGGGAGTCGCTGTGGTGGGGTGCTACATTTCGCCCCGTAGCGGTCACGCTGCGTTCGAGCTGTACTTGGCCGAGGTCGCGGCATGCGTGCAGCGCTACGCGGCCCGGCCGGTGCTGGTCCTGGGGGTTTTAATGCCAAGTCGGTGGCTTGGGGATCCTCCAGGACCTCCGTTCGCGGCGGGATCCTGGGCGATTGGGCGGCGGGGCTCGACCTCCGGGTATTGAACCGGGGGTCGGAGCACACATGCGTGCGGCGATATGGGGGGTCCATCGTGGATGTTGGATTCGCGACCCCCAATGCCGTGCGCATGGTGTCGGGTTGGCACGTGGTCGCGGGGGCAGAGACACTCTCCGATCACCGGTACATCCGGATGGAGGTCTCTGCCGCCGCGAGTGCATCCCGACACGGCCGCCTGCGTGGCACCCCACCACGCCGCTGGGCGCTTCGGCGCCTGGACAAGGACGCCCTGATGGCAGCTGCCCTCGCTGCAACTTGGCCGCAGGGAGCGGCCGAGTTGCCGAGCATAGAGGAGGAGGTCGCCCGGCTCGGAGCATTGGTCGCAGGTATTTGCGACGCGGCGATGCCTCGGGTCGGGCGGGCTTCTCCTCGCCGGGCGGTGTACTGGTGGTGGGACGCGATCGCGGAGTTGCGAGTCGCGACTGTCCGCGCCCGACGCCAGTACACCCGCGCGCGCCGTCGTCAACGTACAGGCGACGGCGTGGCGCGAGCGATGGCAGCTGATGACCTGTATGGAGCATACCGCGTGGCGCGGGTTGCTCTGCAGGTCGCCATCAAACGGGCCAAGACCCGGGCATGGAAGGAGCTCCTCCAGACCCTTGATGACGATCCATGGGGGCGCCCATATAAGGTGGTGCTGAATAAGCTCCACCCGTGGGCGCCCCCCGTCACCGAGGGTCTTGACCCCCGGCTGCTGGAGGACGTGGTCAATACACTCTTCCCAATTGGGGAGAGGGGACCGCGTCCTCCGGCGGCGGCGGCTGTCCCAGTGGAGTGGACGGCCGAGCTGGGGGTCACACAGGTGGAGCTGGCAGCGGCCATCAGACGGCTCGGGGTTCGTAACACGGCCCCGGGTCCGGATGGTGTGCCCGGCCGGGTTTGGGTCTTGACCCAGGGCGTCCTTGGGGCCGACCTCAGGCGGTTGTTCGACCGCTGCCTGAGGGACGGGCGATTCCCCCCCCCCCCCCAGTTGGAAGGTGGCGAGGATGGTCCTCCTCCGGAAGGAGGGTCGGCCCGCGGAGTCTCCCTCCGCATACCGGCCCATTTGTCTCCTCGACGAGGTGGGCAAGCTCTTCGAGCGGGTGATTGCTGCCCGCCTCGTCGAGCACCTGTCGCGGGGTGATCCCGGTCTGGCCGACTGCCAGTTCGGTTTCCGGGGGGGCCGATCGACTATCGACGCGATAGGTCGTGTGAGGGCCCTCTCGGGGGCGGCCGTCTCCCGGGGAGGGGTGGCATTGGCAATATCCAAGGATATTGCCAATGCCTTTAACACCCTCCCCTGGGAAGAGATAAGGAGGGGACTCGAATATCATCGAGTCCCCCCTTGTCTCAGGGGGGTCGTCGGGGATTATCTCCGCGGCAGGTGGATCGAGTATCCGGGCCGGGATGGTGATATGCGGAGGGAGGTGTACTGCGGTGTTCCGCAGGGGTCGGTCCTCGGGCCACTCCTGTGGAACATCGCGTACGACTCGGTGTTGCGGGCCGGCCTCCCCGACGGCGTCAGCACGGTGTGTTATGCGGATGACACACTGGTGCTGGCCGTCGGGACGCACTGGGGGAGGGCCATGCGACGCGCGGAGGAGGGGTCGCAACGCGTCGTCGACCGGATCAGGGGGATGGGGATGACGGTGGCGGTCCATAAGACCGAGGTGATTGCGTTTCATTCACCTCGGCAGGATCCGCCACCCCCTCTGATCCGGGTGGGTGGGGCTGACACCGAGGTGAAGCCCCTGATCAGGTATCTAGGGCTGATCCTCGATAGCCACTGGCGTTTCGAGGAGCATTTCCGCTGCCTGGTCCCCCGGTTGGAAAGGATGGTTGCGGCTCTGGGACGGATCCTGCCCAACCTGGGGGGCCCGGCGGGCCGAGTTCGTCGCCTCTATGTGGCAATGGTCCAGTCGGTGGCCCTATACGGGGCCCCCGTCTGGGCGGACGACCTGGCTGCCTCCCGGCGCAGCATGACGATGCTGCGTCGGGTGCAGAGGCGCATGGCGCTCAGGGTCGTCCGCTGGTATCGGACCATGTCACATGAGGCGGCGACGGTTCTAGCGGGGATGCCGCCCATGGACCTGCTCGCGCGGTCGCACGCGGTCATGTACCGGCACCGCGTCGACCGTCGCGCGGGGGTGGGGGCGGTCCCGGGCGGGCAGGAACCTGCTTGGGGCGATTTGAAGCGCCAGGCCCGGCAGTCCGTGTTGCTCGCGTGGCAGGAGCGGCTGGCTCTGCCAACCGCGGGGCACCGGACGGTCGGGGCTGTTCGGCCACTCCTGAAGGAGTGGCTGGACAGAGGCCATGGCAGCCTCACCTACCGGCTGGCACAGGTATTTTCCGGGCATGGCAGCTTCGGAAGATGCCTGTGCCGGATAGGGAAGGAGCCGACGGCGCGTTGCTGCCACTGCGATGCTGAGCAGGACACGGCGGATCATACCCTGGAGGTATGCCCCGCGTGGGAGGGGGAGCGCCGTGTCCTGGTCGGCGTCGTCGGGCGGGATGTCTCGCTGCCGGGCGTGGTGCTCGCCATGCTCGGCAGCGAGGAGAAGTGGAGGGCCGTGGCCTCCTTCTGGGAGAACGTAATGTTGCAGAAGGAGGCCGTGGGGAGGGAGCGCGAGCTTCAGCGGCGCGCTGAAGCTCGCGCTCGTGCGGTGGCCCGAGGTCATCGCCCGGTCGCGAGGCGTCGCGGGCGGCCGCCTCGGCGTGGCGGATGACCTAGGCTGGGGGGGGGGGTCCTGAGGGGACCCTCCTCCCGCCAGGCGGCGCCGGGTCGGTCCGGTTGGGGGTAGGAGTGCCTCCCCCTACCGGTCCGACGCAAGGGGAGGCACCCTCGGCGGTCTGGTGCGGCCATGAACGCCCGGCCGCCGAGGGGTGGAAACGGGGTCGCGGGCGGTTGCGAGTTGGGGCTCGCAGCCGCCACTAAACGCGGCCCCGGGACGGATAGCGGCGGGATGGAGTGGCCCCGTCCCGCCGCTATGAGGCAGTGTGTCTACTGGGGGGACCGATTGTCCCCCCGGGGGATGGGCGCGAAAGCGCGGGCACGGGGAGGATACCGGAAGAATGCTTCGAGCGATTCCCGGTATCCTCCCAAAGCGTGCCGAAGGGTCACCGTGGGGTTTTTAGTGGGTAGGTCCCGCGCCTGTCGTTGTACGGGCGCGGGGAATCCCACACAACCCTCCCACCTCTCCCCAAGGAGGTGGGAGGGAGTCTTTCGAAGATTTTCCCCACGAAAAAAAAAAAAAAAAAAAAAAAAAGTTAAGTCTGGGATTGGTCTGGGATTTGACCTCATCAGACTCATATTTTCGCACACTTCACATACTTGTTGAACGGATCATGGGTTTTTTCTGGTTTGGACCCCGTAGTAGTGTGGTACCACACTGGAACAGTCCATTAAACCTGGTTTCGCTCAATATTTTAGAGGATAACGCATGTTAGGTCTAGGTTAGGCCTGGGATTCTCACACATCAGACTCATACTTTCGCATTCTTCACATACTTGTAGAACGGATCCTGGGTATTTTCTGGTTTGGATCACGTAGTAATGTGGGACCACACTGAAACAGCCAACTAAACCTGGTCTTGATAAATATTTTAGAGGATAACGCATGTTAGGTCTGGGTCAGCTCTAGAATTTGCCCTCATCATGCTCATACTTTCGCATCTTTCTCATACATCATGGCTAGATCCTGGGCTATTTGTGGATTGTATCACGTAGCAATGTGGTACCACGCTGAAACAGTCGATTAAACCTGGTTTCGATCAATATTTTAGAGGATAACGCTAGTTAAGTCTGGGATTGGTCTGGGATTTTCACTCATCAGACTCATACTTTCGCATTCTTCACATACTTGTTGAACGGATCCTGGGTTTTTTCAGGATTGGATCACGTAGTAATGTGGTACCACACTGAAACATTCAATGAAACCTGGTCTGGATAAATATTTTAGAGGATAACGCAAGTTAGGTCTGGGGGTAGGTCTGGGATTAGCCCTCATCAGACTCATACTTTCGCATTCTTCACATACTTGTTGAACGGATCCTGGGTTTTTTCTGGTTTAGATCACGTAGTAATGTGGGACCACACTGAAACAATCAATTAAACCTGGTCTTGATAAATATTTTAGAGGACAACGTATGTTAGGTCTGGGTTAGGTCTAGGATTTGCCCTCATCAGGCTCATACTTTCGCATATTTCTCATACTTCATGGCTAGAACCTGGGCTATTTCTGGATTGGATCACGTAGTAATGTGGTGCTACACTGAAACAGTCAATTAAACCTGGTTTCGCTCAATATTTTAGAAGATAACGCATTTTAGGCCTAGGTTAGGCCTGGGATTTGCCTTATCAGGGTCATACTTTCGCAGTTTTAACATGCATGTTGACCTGATCGAGTGTTTTTTCTGCTTTGGATCACGTAGTAAAGTGGTACCACAACTAAAACAGTCAATTAAACCTGGTTTCGATCACTATTTTAGAGGATAACGCAAGTTAGGTCTGGGATAGGTCTGGGATTAGCCCTCATCAGACTCATACATCCCCGCACACTTCACATACTCGTTGACAAGATCCTGGGTTTTTTCTGGTTTGGATCACGTAGTAATGTGGTACCACACTAAAACAGTCGATTAAACCAGGTTTCGATCAATATTTTTGAGGATAACGCATGTTAGGTCTAGGTTAGGCCTGGGATTTTCACTCATCAGACTCATACTTTCGCATTCTTCACATACTTGTTGAACGGATCCTGGGCTTTTTCTGGATTGCATCACGTAGTAATGAAGTACAACACTGAAACAGTCAATTAAACCTGGTTTCCATCAATATTTTAGAGGACAACACATGTTAGGTCTAGGTTAGGCCTGGGATTTGCCCTCATCAGGGTCATACTTTCGCAGTTTTAACATACATGTTGACGTGACCGAGGGTTTTTTCTGCTTTGGATCGCGTAGTAAAGTGGTACCACATTGAAACAGTCCATTAAACCTTGTTTGGATCAATATATTTGAGGATAACGCATGTTAGGTCTAGGTTAGGCCTGGGATTTTCACTCATCAGACTCATACTTTCGCATTCTTCACATACTTGTTGAACGGATCCTGGGTTTTTCTGGTTTGGATCACGTAGTAATGTGGGGCCACACTGAAACAATCAATTAAACCTGGTCTTGATAAATATTTTAGAGGACAACCCATGTTAGGTCTGGCTTAGGTCTAGGATTTGCTCTCATCAGGCTCATACTTTCGCATATTTCTCATACTACATGGCTAGATACTGGGATATTTCTGGGTTGGATCACGTAGCAATGTGGTACCACACTGAAACAGTCAATTAAACCTGGTTTCGATCACTATTTTAGAGGATAACGCAAGTTAGGTCTGGGATAGGTCTGGGATTATCCCTCATCAGACTCATACATCCCCGCACACTTCACATACTCGTTGACAAGATCCTGGGTTTTTTCTGGTTTGGATCACGTAGTAATGTGGTACCACACTAAAACAGTCGATTAAACCAGGTTTCGATCAATATTTTTGAGGATAACGCATGTTAGGTCTAGGTTAGGCCTGGGATTTTCACTCATCAGACTCATACTTTCGCATTCTTCACATACTTGTTGAACGGATGCTGGGTTTTTTCTGGTTTGGATCACGTAGTAATGTGGGTCCACACTGAAACAATCAATTAAACCTGGTCTTGATAAATATTTTAGAGGATAACGCATGTTAGGTCTGGCATAGGTATGGGATTTGCCCTCATCAGACTCATACTTTCGCATTCTTCACATGCTTGTTGAACTGATCCTGGGTTTTTTCTGGTTTGGATCACGTAGTAATGTGGTACCACACTAAAACAGTCAATTAAACCTGGTTTCGATCAATATTTTACAGGATCACGCAAGCTAGGTCTGGGATAGGTCTGGGATTAGCCCTCATCAGACTCATACTTTCGCACACTTCACATACTCGTTGACAAAATCCTGGGTTTTTTTCTGGCTTGGATCACGTAGTAATGTGGTTCCACACTGATACAGTCGATTAAACTTGGCTTCGATCAATATTTTAGAGGATAACGCAAGTTAGGTCTGGGACAGGTCTGGGATTTGCCCTCATCAGGCTCATACTTTCGCGTTTTTCACATACTTGTTGAACGGATCCTGGGTTTTTTCTGGTTTGGTTCACGTAGTAATGTGGGTCCACACTGAAACAATCAATTAAACCTGGTCTTTTTTTTTTTTTTTTTTTTTTTGTCGTGGGGAAAATCTTCGAAAGACTCCCTCCCACCTCCTTGGGGAGAGGTGGGAGGGGTGTGTGGGATTCCCCGCGCCCGTACAACGACAGGCGCGGGACCTACCCACTAAAAACCCCACGGTGACCCTTCGCCACGCTTTGGGAGGATACCGGGAATCGCTCGAAGTATTCTTCCGGTATCCTCCCCGTGCCCGCGCTTTCGCGCCCATCCCCCGGGGGGACAATCGGTCCCCCCAGTAGACACACTGCCTCATAGCGGCGGGACGGGGCCACTCCATCCCGCCGCTATCCGTCCCGGGGCCGCGTTTAGTGGCGGCTGCGAGCCCCAACTCGCAACCGCCCGCGACCCCGTTTCCACCCCTCGGCGGCCGGGCGTTCATGGCCGCACCAGACCGCCGAGGGTGCCTCCCCTTGCGTCGGACCGGTAGGGGGAGGCACTCCTACCCCCAACCGGTCCGACCCTGCGCCGCCTGGCGGGAGGAGGGTCCCCTCAGGACCCCCCTCCCAGCCTAGGTCATCCGCCACGCCGAGGCGGCCGCCCGCGACGCCTCGCGACCGGGCGACGACCTCGGGCCACCGCACGAGCGCGCGCTTCAGCACGCCGCTGAAGCTCGCGCTCCCTCCACGCGGCCTCCTTCTGCAACATTACGTTCTCGCAGAAGGAGGCCACGGCCCTCCACTTCTCCTCGCTGCCGAGCATGGCGCGCACCACGCCCGGCAGCGAGACATCCCGCCCGACGACGCCGACCAGGACACGGCGCTCCCCCTCCCACGCGGGGCATACCTCCAGGGTATGATCCGCCGTGTCCTGCTCAGCGTCGCAGTGGCAGCAACGCGCCGTCGGCTCCTTCCGTATCCGGCACAGGTATCTTCCGAAGCTGCCATGCCCGGAAAATACCTGTGCCATCCGGTAGGTGAGGCTGCCATGGCCTCTGTCCAGCCACTCCTTCAGGAGTGGCCGAACCGCCCCGACAGTCCGGTGCCCCGCGGTTGGCAGAGCCAGCCGCTCCTGCCACGCGAGCAACACGGACTGCCGGGCCTGGCGCTTCTAATCGCCCCAAGCAGGTTCCTGCCCGCCCGGGACCGCCCCCACCCCCGCGCGACGGTCGACGCGGTGCCGGTACATCACCGCGTGCGACCGCGCGAGCAGGTCCATGGGCGGCATCCCCGCTAGAACCGTCGCCGCCTCATGTGACATGGTCCGATACCCGCGGACGACCCTGAGCGCCATGCGCCTCTGCACCCGACGCAGCATAGTCATGCTGCGCCGGGAGGCAGCCAGGTCGTCCGCCCAGACGGGGGCCCCGTATAGGGCCACCGACTGGACCATTGCCACATAGAGGCGACGAACTCGGCCCGCCGAGCCCCCCAGGTTGGGCAGGATCCGGCCCAGAGCCGCAACCATCCTTTCCAACCAGGGGACCAGGCAGCGGAAATGCTTCTCGAAACGCCAGTGGCTATCGAGGATCAGCCCCAGATACCTGATCTGGGGCTTCACCTCGATGTCAGCCCCACCCACCCGAATCAGAGGGGGTGGCGGATCCTGCCGAGGTGAATGAAACGCAATCACCTCGGTCTTATGGACCGCCACCGTCATCCCCATCCCCCTGATCCGGTCGACGACGCGTTGCGACCCCTCCTCCGCGCGATGCATGGCCCTCCCCCAGTGCGCCCCGACGGCCAGCACCAGTGTGTCATCCGCATAACACACCGTGCTGACGCCGTCGGGGAGGCCGGCCCGCCGGAGGGCGACCTGCGGATCTCTCCGATCCGCAGGTCCTCCACAGGACAGTCCCCCGCCCTCGCAAGGGCACGGGACACATCCTGTGCGCTGACCGAGTCGTCCAGCCCACAAACGCGCATCTCCGTGCGCTTCGTGGGCCGGGCGACCCGGACACCTCGCTCGCCCAGCTGCTCCCGGAGCCTCTGGGCGAGACGATCCGCCTTCGCGCCGCCTTCTGCACCGGGGATCTCCAGCAAGAGACCCCCGGTCACGGCCCTCTTCGCCCTCACGGAGGCGATGCCCAGCTCTTCCAGGGAGATATTCTCCCTGGCGAGCCGCATCGCCTCCGCGAGGGTCAGGTCGCCCCCCTGCGCAACGGTCAGCGTCACCGCTGCCGTTTTTGGGGGACGACCTGGTCGTGCCTTCCCGACCTTCGCGGCCTTTACCTTGGCCGCCGGCGGCGGAGGCGGAGGCTGCGGTTGCGAGGCCTTCCTCGCCGCCCGCTTCGCCTTCCGCCCCACTACCTCACTCCACGCCACCCCCCCTTGGGGGGGGGGGTGATGTGGAGGACGCGACCACCGCGACCACGGGTACACCACCCCCCTTGGGGGTCGCGACCCGGGGCCCTGGTGCCGCAACGCTGGGCGGAGCCTTCACTCCGCCCTTCTTTGCCTTCCCCGACTGTACCGGAACAGGTCGGGGAGGCACCGCCTTCCTGCTGACCGCTCTTCCGGCGAGGAGCTCCTCCCGGAAGGCGGCCAGCTTGCCATCAATCATGTCCCCAATCCTCCTCAGAAGATCGTCTTCTGAGGAGAACGGGGACTTCTTCGCGGGCGGAGTGCGGGTGGAGGGGCCCGCGGTGCCCCGCACCACTGCCGCCGCACTCCGCTTATTTACCTCCGCCGAGGGACGCGGCGGTGGAGGAGGAGGGAGGATGGGAGGGAGGGCCGCGCTGTTCCACTGTCGCTCCTCCTCCAACAGGAGCTGCAGACGGGCGTTCCGCCCTCTGAGCTCCCGCGCCGCCTCCCTCATTTCCTCCGCCGCGGCCTTCAGGGCCTCCGCGCCACCGCTTTTCTGCCCCTTAAAGGCGCAGGCAGCGGCGACTTTCTCCACCCGCCTCAGGGACGAGGAGATCCTCTCCGATATCTCCTCGGTCACCTCGTCCCTGAGGCAACTCAGCCTCACCGACGGTCTCATCGCCCCGCCCACCTCGACGACGGCCTGCCCCGTCCTCTTCCTCTTAGAGCCTATGAGGCTCCTGGTGGAGGAGAAGGACGAGACTGACGCAGTCTCGTCGTCCTCCTCCACCTTCCACGAAGCCGGGCCAGGCGCTGGAGGCGGCGCGAGCGCCGTCACTCCAGTCCCAACACCGCCTTCGTCCTCCCCCTCTGACTTACCCCGTCCCATCCCCGTTTTAATATTGAACTCCATAATATTCCCACGAGCAGGTCGGAAGAAAAGGTCCGCCCGGGCAGAGCCGCCTTACCCGGGTAAGCCTATATACTCCGGGGGTTCGGCAGGTTCCCCGGAGGTGGTCGCTTGGGATTGGGCCTTCTCCCCCAACCATGCATCCCATCGCCGCGCACCATAGCTTAGGATTGGAGGGCGATTTTATAGAGTCGCCATACTCGTGGCCCAGGCGGTTAAGCCAAGACCCCCGTTCCTCCTGCCGTCACGTACCATTCACAAAACCAATAGGGAATTGTGAATGGGTCGTTGTGACGACCAACAGGAGGCTTACGGTGTGTGTATGACTCGGGTACCCCGGGTTCGTTAAGCCCGTACTGCAGCTGAAAGGCTGGCAGCCCCTGAGGGGAATTAAACCTGGTCTTGATAAATATTTTAGAGGATAACGCATGTTAGGTCCGGGATAGGTCTGGGATTTGCCCCCATCAGACTCATACTTTCGCACACTTCACATACTCGTTGAACAGATCCTGCATTATTTTCTGGTTTGGATCACATAGTAATGTGGTACCACACTGAAACATTCAATTAAACCTGGCCTTGATAAATATTTTGGAGGATAACGCAAGTTAGGTCTGGGATAGGTCTGGGATTTGCTCTCATCAGGCTCATTCTTTCGCATATTTCTCATACTTGATGGCTAGATCCTGAGCTTTTTCTGGATTGCATCACGTAGTAATGTAGTACCACACTGAAACAGTCAATGAAACCTGGTTTCCATCAATATTTTAGAGGACAACGCAAGTTAGGTCTAGGTAAGGCCTGAGATTTTCACTGATCAGACTCATACATTCGCATTCTTCACATACTTGTTGAACGGATCCTGGGTTTTTTCTGGTTTGGATCACGTAGTTATGTGGGTCCACACTGAAACAATCAATTAAACCTGGTCTTGATAAATATTTTAGAGGATAACGCGTGTTAGGTCTGGGATAGGTCTGGGATTTGCCCTATCAGACTCATACTTTCGCACACTTCACATACTCGTTGAACAGATCCTGGGTTATTTTCTGGTTTGGATCACATAGTAATGTGGTACCACACTGAAACAGTCGATTAAACCAGGTTTCGATCAATATTTTTGAGGATAACGCATGTTAGGTCTAGGTTAGGCCTGGGATTTTCACTCATCAGACTCATACTTTCGCATTCTTCACATACTTGTTGAACGGATGCTGGGTTTTCTCTGGTTCGTATCACGTAGTAGTGTGGTACCACACTGAAACAGTCCATTAAACCTGGTTTGGATCAATTGTTCAGAGGATAACGCATGTTAGGTCTAGGTTAGGCCTGGGATTTTCACTCATCAGACTCATACTTTCGCATTCTTCACATACTTGTTGAACTGAAACTGGGTTTTTTCTGGTTTGGATCACGTAGTAATGTGGTTCCACACTGAAACAGTCGGTTAAACCTGGTTTCGATCAATATTTTAGTGGATAACGCAAGTTAGGTCTGGGATAGGTCTGGGATTTGCCCTCATCAGACTCATACCTACGGACACTTCACATACTCGTTGAACAGATCCTGGGTTTTTTCTGGAGTGGATCACGTAGTAATGAAGTACAACACTGAAACAGTCAATTAAACCTGGTTTCCATCAATATTTTAGAGGACAGCGCATGTTAGGTCTAGGTTAGGCCTGGGATTTGCCCTGATCAGGGTCATACTTTCGCAGTTTTAACATACATGTTGACCTGATCGAGGGTTTTTTCTGCTTTGGATCACGTAGTAAAGTGGTACCACACTGAAACAGTCCATTAAACCTGGTTTCGATCAATATCTTAGAGGATAACGCAAGTTAAGTCTGGGATTGGTCTGGGATTTGACCTCATCAGACTCATACTTTCGCACACTTCACATACTCGTTGAACAGATCCTGGGTTATTTTCTGGTTTGGATCACATAGTAATGTGGTACCACACTGAAACAGTCGATTAAACCAGGTTTCGATCAATATTATTGAGGATAACGCATGTTAGGTCTAGGTTAGGCCTGGGATTTTCACTCATCAGACTCATACTTTCGGATTCTTCACATACTTGTTGAACGGATCCTGGGTTTTTTCTGGTTTGGATCACGTAGTAATGTGGTACCACACTGAAACAGTCGATTAAACCTGGTTATGATCAATATTTCAGAGAATAATTCATGTTAGGTCTAGGTTAGGTCTGGGATTTGCTCTCATCAGGCTCATTCTTTCGCATATTTCTCATACTTGATGGCTAGATCCTGGGCTGTTTCTGGATTGTATGACGTAGTAATGTGGTACCACGCTGAAACAGCGAATTAAACCTGGTTTCGATCAATATTTTAGAGGATAACGCAAGTTAGGTCTAGGGTAGGCCTGGGATTTGCCCTCATCAGGGTCATACTTTCGCAGTTTTAACATACATGTTGACCTGATCGACGGTTTTTTCTGCTTTGGATCACGTAGTAAAGTGGCACCACACTGAAACATTCAATTAAACCTGGTCTTGATAAATATTTTTGAGGATAACGCATGTTAGGTTTGGGTTAGGTCTAGGATTTGCCCTCAGCAGGCTCATACTTTCGCATATTTCTCATACTTCATGGCTAGATCCTGGGCTGTTTCTGGATTGTATCACGTAGTACTGTGGTACCACGCTGAAGCAGTCAATTAAACCTGGTTTCGATCAATATTTTAGAGGATAACGCATGTTAGGTCTGGCATAGGTCTGGGATTCGCCCTCATCAGGCTCATACTTTCGCGTTTCTCTCATACTTGTTGAACAGATCCTGGGTTTTTTCTGGTTTGTATCACGTAGTAGTGTGGTACCACACTGAAACAGTCCATTAAACCTGTTTTGGATCAATATTTTAGAGGACAACGCATGTTAGGGCTAGGTTAGCCCTGGGATTTGCACTCATCAGGCTCATTCTTTCGTATATTTCTCATACATGTTGAACAGATCCTGGGTTTTTTCTGGTTTGGATCACGTAGTAATGTGGGACCACACTGAAACAATCAATTAAACCTGGTTTCCATCAATATTTTAGAGGACAACGCAAGTTAGGTCTGGGATAGGTCTGGGATTTGCCCTCATCAGGCTCATACTTTCGCTTTCTTCACATACTCGTTGAACAGATCCTGTGTTATTTTCTGGTTTGGATCACATAGTAATGTGGTACCACACTGAAACAGTCGATTAAACCAGGTTTCGATCAATATTTTTGAGGATAACGCATGTTAGGTCTAGGTTAGGCCTGGGATTTTCACTCATTAGACTCATACTTTCGCACACTTCACATACTCGTTGAACAGATCCTGGGTTACTTTCTCGTTTGGATCACATAGTAATGTGGTACCACACTGAAACAGTCGATTAAACCTGGTTTCGATCAATATTTTAGAGAATAATTCATGTTAGGTCTAGGTTAGGTCTGGGATTTGCTCTCATCAGGCTCGTTCTTTCGCATATTTCTCATACTTGATGGCTAGATCCTGGGCTTTTTCTGGATTGCATCACGTAGTAATGAAGTACAACACTGAAACAGTCAATTGAACCTGGTTTCCATCAATATCTTAGAGGACAACGCAAGTTAGGTCTGGGATAGGTCTGGGATTTGACCTCATCAGACTCATACTTTCGCACACTTCACATACTCGTTGAACAGATCCTGGGTTATTTTCTGGTTTGGATCACATAGTAATGTGGTACCACACTGAAACAGTCGATTAAACCTGGTTTCGATCAATATTTTAGAGAATAATTCATGTTAGGTCTAGGTTAGGTCTGGGATTTGCTCTCATCAGGCTCATTCTTTCGCATATTTCTCATACTTGATGGCTAGATCCTGGGCTGTTTCTGGATTGTATGACGTAGTAATGTGGTACCACGCTGAAACAGCGAATTAAACCTGGTTTCGATCAATATTTTAGAGGATAACGCAAGTTAGGTCTAGGGTAGGCCTGGGATTTGCCCTCATCAGGGTCATACTTTCGCAGTTTTAACATACATGTTGACCTGATCGACGGTTTTTTCTGCTTTGGATCACGTAGTAAAGTGGCACCGCACTGAAACATTCAATTAAACCTGGTCTTGATAAATATTTTTGAGGATAACGCATGTTAGGTTTGGGTTAGGTCTAGGATTTGCCCTCAGCAGGCTCATACTTTCGCATATTTCTCATACTTCATGGCTAGATCCTGGGCTGTTTCTGGATTGTATCACGTACTACTGTGGTACCACGCTGAAGCAGTCAATTAAACCTGGTTTCGATCAATATTTTAGAGGATAACGCATGTTAGGTCTGGGATAGGTCCGGGATTTGCCCTCATCAGGCTCAAACTTTCGCGTTTTTCACATACTTGTTGAACAGATCCTGGTTTTTTTCTGGTTTGGATCACGTTGTAGTGTGGTACCACACTGAAACAGTCAATTAAACCTGGTTTCGATCACTATTTTAGAGGATAACGCAAGTTAGGTCTGGGATAGGTCTGGGATTATCCCTCATCAGACTCATACTTTCGCACACTTCACATACTCGTTGACAAGATCCTGGGTTTTTTTCTGGTTTGGATCACGTAGTAATGTGGTACCACACTAAAACTGTCGGTTAAACCTGGTTTCGATCAATATTTTAGTGGATAACGCAAGTTAGGTCTGGGATAGGTCTGGGATTTGCCCTCATCAGACTCATACTTTCGCACACTTCACATACTCGTTGAACAGATCCTGGGTTATTTTCTGGTTTGGATCACATAGTAATGTGGTACCACACTGAAACAGTCGATTAAACCTGGTTTCGATCAATATTTTAGAGAATAATTCATGTTAGGTCTGGGATAGGTCTGGGATTAGCCCTCATCAGACTCATACTTTCGCATATTTCTCATACTTGATGACCAGATCCTGGGCTTTCTCTGGATTGCATCACGTAGTAATGAAGTACAACACTGAAACAGTCAATTGAACCTGGTTTCCATCAATATTTTAGAGGACAACGCATGTTAGGTCTAGGTAAGGCCTGGGATTTGCCCTCATCAGGGTCATACTTTCGCAGTTTTGACATACATGTTGACGTGATCGAGGGTTTTTTCTGCTTTGGATCACGTAGTAAAGTGGTACCACATTGAAACAGTCCATTAAACCTTGTTTGGATCAATATTTTTGAGGATAACGCATGTTAGGTCTAGGTTAGGCCTGGGATTTTCACTCATCAGACTCATACTTTCGCATTCTTCACATACTTGTTGAACGGATCCTGGGTTTTTCTGGTTTGGATCACGTAGTAATGTGGGGCCACACTGAAACAATCAATTAAACCTGGTCTTGATAAATATTTTAGAGGACAACCCATGTTAGGTCTGGGTTAGGTCTAGGATTTGCTCTCATCAGGCTCATACTTTCGCATATTTCTCATACTTCATGGCTAGATCCTGGGATATTTCAGGATTGGATCACGTAGTAATGTGGTACCCCACTGAAACAGTCAATTAAACCTGGTTTCGCTCAATATTTTAGAAGATAACGCATGTTAGGTCTAGGTTAGGCCTGGGATTTGCCCTCATCAGGGTCATACTTTCGCAGTTTTAACATGCATGTTGACCTGATCGAGGGTTGTTTCTGCTTTGGATCACGTAGTAAAGTGGTACCACAACTAAAACAGTCAATTAAACCTGGTTTCGAACACTATTTTAGAAGACAATGCAAGTTAGGTCTGGGATAGGTCTGGGATTTGCCCTCATCAGGCTCAAACTTTCGCGTTTTTCACATACTTGTTGAACAGATCCTGGTTTTTTTCTGGTTTGGATCACGTGGTAGTGTGGTACCACACTGAAACAGTCAATTAAACCTGGTTTCGATCACTATTTTAGAGGATAACGGAAGTTAGGTGTGGGATAGGTCTGGGATTATCCCTCATCAGACTCATACTTTCGCACACTTCACATACTCGTTGACATGATCCTGGGTTTTTTTCTGGATTGGATCACGTAGTAATGTGGTACCACACTGAAACAGACGATTAAACCAGGTTTCGATCAATATTTTTGAGGATAACGCATGTTAGGTCTAGGTTAGGCCTGGGATTTTCACTCATCAGACTCATACTTTCGCATTCTTCACATACTTGTTGAACGGATGCTGGGTTTTTTCTGGTTTGGATCACGTAGTAATGTGGGTCCACACTGAAACAAGCAATTAAACCTAGTCTTGATAAATATTTTAGAGGATAACGCATGTTAGGTCTGGGATAGGTATGGGATTTGCCCTCATCAGACTCATACTTTCGCATTCTTCACATACTTGTTGAACTGATCCTGGGTTTTTTCTGGTTTGTATCACGTTGTAATGTGGGACCACACTGAAATAATCAATTAAACCTTGTCTTGATAAATATTTAAGAGGATAACGCATGTTAGGCTTGGGTTAGGTCTAGGATTTGCCCTCATCAGGCTCACAGTTTCGCGTTTTTCACATACTTGTTAAACAGATCCTGGGTTTTTTCTGGTTTGGATCACGTAGTAATGTGGTACCACACTAAAACAGTCAATTAAACCTGGTTTCGATCAATATTTTACAGGATCACGCAAGCTAGGTCTGGGATAGGTCTGGGATTAGCCCTCATCAGACTCATACTTTCGCACACTTCACATACTCGTTGACAAGATCCTGGGTTTTTTTCTGGCTTGGATCACGTAGTAATGTGGTTCCACACTGATACAGTCGATTAAACTTGGCTTCGATCAATATTTTAGAGGATAACGCAAGTTAGGTCTGGGACAGGTCTGGGATTTGCCCTCATCAGGCTTATACTTTCGCGTTTTTCACATACTTGTTGAACGGATCCTGGGTTTTTTCTGGATTGTATCACGTAGTACTGTGGTACCACGCTGAAGCAGTCAATTAAACCTGGTTTCGATCAATATTTTAGAGGATAACGCATGTTAGGTCTGGCATAGGTCTGGGATTCGCCCTCATCAGGCTCATACTTTCGCGTTTCTCTCATACTTGTTGAACAGATCCTGGGTTTTTTCTGGTTTGTATCACGTAGTAGTGTGGTACCACACTGAAACAGTCCATTAAACCTGTTTTGGATCAATATTTTAGAGGACAACGCATGTTAGGGCTAGGTTAGCCCTGGGATTTGCACTCATCAGGCTCATTCTTTCGTATATTTCTCATACATGTTGAACAGATCCTGGGTTTTTTCTGGTTTGGATCACGTAGTAATGTGGGACCACACTGAAACAATCAATTAAACCTGGTTTCCATCAATATTTTAGAGGACAACGCAAGTTAGGTCTGGGATAGGTCTGGGATTTGCCCTCATCAGGCTCATACTTTCGCTTTCTTCACATACTCGTTGAACAGATCCTGTGTTATTTTCTGGTTTGGATCACATAGTAATGTGGTACCACACTGAAACAGTCGATTAAACCAGGTTTCGATCAATATTTTTGAGGATAACGCATGTTAGGTCTAGGTTAGGCCTGGGATTTTCACTCATTAGACTCATACTTTCGCACACTTCACATACTCGTTGAACAGATCCTGGGTTACTTTCTCGTTTGGATCACATAGTAATGTGGTACCACACTGAAACAGTCGATTAAACCTGGTTTCGATCAATATTTTAGAGAATAATTCATGTTAGGTCTAGGTTAGGTCTGGGATTTGCTCTCATCAGGCTCGTTCTTTCGCATATTTCTCATACTTGATGGCTAGATCCTGGGCTTTTTCTGGATTGCATCACGTAGTAATGAAGTACAACACTGAAACAGTCAATTGAACCTGGTTTCCATCAATATCTTAGAGGACAACGCAAGTTAGGTCTGGGATAGGTCTGGGATTTGACCTCATCAGACTCATACTTTCGCACACTTCACATACTCGTTGAACAGATCCTGGGTTATTTTCTGGTTTGGATCACATAGTAATGTGGTACCACACTGAAACAGTCGATTAAACCTGGTTTCGATCAATATTTTAGAGAATAATTCATGTTAGGTCTAGGTTAGGTCTGGGATTTGCTCTCATCAGGCTCATTCTTTCGCATATTTCTCATACTTGATGGCTAGATCCTGGGCTGTTTCTGGATTGTATGACGTAGTAATGTGGTACCACGCTGAAACAGCGAATTAAACCTGGTTTCGATCAATATTTTAGAGGATAACGCAAGTTAGGTCTAGGGTAGGCCTGGGATTTGCCCTCATCAGGGTCATACTTTCGCAGTTTTAACATACATGTTGACCTGATCGACGGTTTTTTCTGCTTTGGATCACGTAGTAAAGTGGCACCGCACTGAAACATTCAATTAAACCTGGTCTTGATAAATATTTTTGAGGATAACGCATGTTAGGTTTGGGTTAGGTCTAGGATTTGCCCTCAGCAGGCTCATACTTTCGCATATTTCTCATACTTCATGGCTAGATCCTGGGCTGTTTCTGGATTGTATCACGTACTACTGTGGTACCACGCTGAAGCAGTCAATTAAACCTGGTTTCGATCAATATTTTAGAGGATAACGCATGTTAGGTCTGGGATAGGTCCGGGATTTGCCCTCATCAGGCTCAAACTTTCGCGTTTTTCACATACTTGTTGAACAGATCCTGGTTTTTTTCTGGTTTGGATCACGTTGTAGTGTGGTACCACACTGAAACAGTCAATTAAACCTGGTTTCGATCACTATTTTAGAGGATAACGCAAGTTAGGTCTGGGATAGGTCTGGGATTATCCCTCATCAGACTCATACTTTCGCACACTTCACATACTCGTTGACAAGATCCTGGGTTTTTTTCTGGTTTGGATCACGTAGTAATGTGGTACCACACTAAAACTGTCGGTTAAACCTGGTTTCGATCAATATTTTAGTGGATAACGCAAGTTAGGTCTGGGATAGGTCTGGGATTTGCCCTCATCAGACTCATACTTTCGCACACTTCACATACTCGTTGAACAGATCCTGGGTTATTTTCTGGTTTGGATCACATAGTAATGTGGTACCACACTGAAACAGTCGATTAAACCTGGTTTCGATCAATATTTTAGAGAATAATTCATGTTAGGTCTGGGATAGGTCTGGGATTAGCCCTCATCAGACTCATACTTTCGCATATTTCTCATACTTGATGACCAGATCCTGGGCTTTCTCTGGATTGCATCACGTAGTAATGAAGTACAACACTGAAACAGTCAATTGAACCTGGTTTCCATCAATATTTTAGAGGACAACGCATGTTAGGTCTAGGTTAGGCCTGGGATTTGCCCTCATCAGGGTCATACTTTCGCAGTTTTGACATACATGTTGACGTGATCGAGGGTTTTTTCTGCTTTGGATCACGTAGTAAAGTGGTACCACATTGAAACAGTCCATTAAACCTTGTTTGGATCAATATTTTTGAGGATAACGCATGTTAGGTCTAGGTTAGGCCTGGGATTTTCACTCATCAGACTCATACTTTCGCATTCTTCACATACTTGTTGAACGGATCCTGGGTTTTTCTGGTTTGGATCACGTAGTAATGTGGGGCCACACTGAAACAATCAATTAAACCTGGTCTTGATAAATATTTTAGAGGACAACCCATGTTAGGTCTGGGTTAGGTCTAGGATTTGCTCTCATCAGGCTCATACTTTCGCATATTTCTCATACTTCATGGCTAGATCCTGGGATATTTCAGGATTGGATCACGTAGTAATGTGGTACCCCACTGAAACAGTCAATTAAACCTGGTTTCGCTCAATATTTTAGAAGATAACGCATGTTAGGTCTAGGTTAGGCCTGGGATTTGCCCTCATCAGGGTCATACTTTCGCAGTTTTAACATGCATGTTGACCTGATCGAGGGTTGTTTCTGCTTTGGATCACGTAGTAAAGTGGTACCACAACTAAAACAGTCAATTAAACCTGGTTTCGAACACTATTTTAGAAGACAATGCAAGTTAGGTCTGGGATAGGTCTGGGATTTGCCCTCATCAGGCTCAAACTTTCGCGTTTTTCACATACTTGTTGAACAGATCCTGGTTTTTTTCTGGTTTGGATCACGTGGTAGTGTGGTACCACACTGAAACAGTCAATTAAACCTGGTTTCGATCACTATTTTAGAGGATAACGGAAGTTAGGTGTGGGATAGGTCTGGGATTATCCCTCATCAGACTCATACTTTCGCACACTTCACATACTCGTTGACATGATCCTGGGTTTTTTTCTGGATTGGATCACGTAGTAATGTGGTACCACACTGAAACAGACGATTAAACCAGGTTTCGATCAATATTTTTGAGGATAACGCATGTTAGGTCTAGGTTAGGCCTGGGATTTTCACTCATCAGACTCATACTTTCGCATTCTTCACATACTTGTTGAACGGATGCTGGGTTTTTTCTGGTTTGGATCACGTAGTAATGTGGGTCCACACTGAAACAAGCAATTAAACCTAGTCTTGATAAATATTTTAGAGGATAACGCATGTTAGGTCTGGGATAGGTATGGGATTTGCCCTCATCAGACTCATACTTTCGCATTCTTCACATACTTGTTGAACTGATCCTGGGTTTTTTCTGGTTTGTATCACGTTGTAATGTGGGACCACACTGAAATAATCAATTAAACCTTGTCTTGATAAATATTTAAGAGGATAACGCATGTTAGGCTTGGGTTAGGTCTAGGATTTGCCCTCATCAGGCTCACAGTTTCGCGTTTTTCACATACTTGTTAAACAGATCCTGGGTTTTTTCTGGTTTGGATCACGTAGTAATGTGGTACCACACTAAAACAGTCAATTAAACCTGGTTTCGATCAATATTTTACAGGATCACGCAAGCTAGGTCTGGGATAGGTCTGGGATTAGCCCTCATCAGACTCATACTTTCGCACACTTCACATACTCGTTGACAAGATCCTGGGTTTTTTTCTGGCTTGGATCACGTAGTAATGTGGTTCCACACTGATACAGTCGATTAAACTTGGCTTCGATCAATATTTTAGAGGATAACGCAAGTTAGGTCTGGGACAGGTCTGGGATTTGCCCTCATCAGGCTTATACTTTCGCGTTTTTCACATACTTGTTGAACGGATCCTGGGTTTTTTCTGGTTTGGTTCACGTAGTAATGTGGGTCCACACTGAAACAATCAATTAAACCTGGTCTTGATAAATATTTCAGAGGATAACGCATGTTAGGTCCGGGATAGGTCTGGGATTTGCCCTCATCGGACTCATACTTTCGCACACTTCACATACTCGTTGAACACATCCTGCATTATTTTCTGGTTTGGATCACATAGTAATGTGGTACCCCACTGAAACAGTCAATTAAACCTGGTTTCGCTCAATATTTTAGAAGATAACGCATGTTAGGTCTAGGTTAGGCCTGGGATTTGCCCTCATCAGGGTCATACTTTCGCAGTTTTAACATGCATGTTGACCTGATCGAGGGTTTTTTCTGCTTTGGATCACGTAGTAAAGTGGTACCACAACTAAAACAGTCAATTAAACCTGGTTTCGATCACTATTTTAGAGGATAACGCATGTTAGGTCTGGGATAGGTCTGGGATTATCCCTCATCAGACTCATACTTTCGCACACTTCACATACTCGTTGACAAGATCCTGGGTTTTTTTCTGGTTTGGATCACGTTGTAATGTGGTACCACACTGAAACTGTCGATTAAACCTGGTTTCGATCACTATTTTAGAGGATATGGCAAGTTAGGTCTGGGATAGGTCTGGGAATATCCCTCATCAGACTCATACTTTCGCACACTTCACATACTCGTTGACAAGATCCTGGGTTTTTTTCTGGTTTGGATCACGTAGTAATGTGGTACCACACTAAAACTGCCGGTTAAACCTGGTTTCGATCAATATCTTAGTGGATAACGCAAGTTAGGTCTGGGATAGGTCTGGGATTTGCCCTCATCAGACTCATACTTTCGCACACTTCACATACTCGTTGAACAGATCCTGGGTTATTTTCTGGTTTGGATCACATAGTAATGTGGTACCACACTGAAACAGTCGATTAAACCAGGTTTCGATCAATATTTTTGAGGATAACGCATGTTAGGTCTAGGTTAGGCCTGGGATTTTCACTCATACTTTCGCATTCTTCACATACTTGTTGAACGGATGCTGGGTTTTCTCTGGTTTGGATCACGTAGTAATGTGGGTCCACACTGAAACAAGCAATTAAACCTGGTCTTGATAAATATTTTAGAGGATAACGCATGTTAGGTCTGGGATAGGTATGGGATTTGCCCTCATCAGACTCATACTTTCGCATTCTTCACATACTTGTTGAACTGATCCTGGGTTTTTTCTGGTTTGTATCACGTTGTAATGTGGGACCACACTGAAACAATCAATTAAACCTTGTCTTGATAAATATTTTAGAGGATAACGCATGTTAGGCTTGGGTTAGGTCTAGGATTTGCCCTCATCAGGCTCACAGTTTCGCGTTTTTCACATACTTGTTAAACAGACCCTGGGTTTTTTCTGGTTTGGATCACGTAGTAATGTGGTACCACACTAAAACAGTCAATTAAACCAGGTTTCGATCAATATTTTACAGGATCACGCAAGCTAGGTCTGGGATAGGTCTGGGATTAGCCCTCATCAGACTCATACTTTCGCACACTTCACATACTCGTTGACAAGATCCTGGGTTTTTTTCTGGCTTGGATCACGTAATAATGTGGCTCCACACTGATACAGTCGATTAAACTTGGCTTCGATCAATATTTTAGAGGATAACGCAAGTTAGGTCTGGGACAGGTCTGGGATTTGCCCTCATCAGGCTTATACTTTCGCGTTTTTCACATACTTGTTGAACGGATCCTGGGTTTTTTCTGGTTTGGTTCACGTAGTAATGTGGGTCCACACTGAAACAATCAATTAAACCTGGTCTTGATAAATATTTCAGAGGATAACGCATGTTAGGTCCGGGATAGGTCTGGGATTTGCCCTCATCGGACTCATACTTTCGCACACTTCACATACTCGTTGAACAGATCCTGCATTATTTTCTGGTTTGGATCACATAGTAATGTGGTACCACACTGAAACATTCAATTAAACCTGGCCTTGATAAATATTTTGGTGGATAACGCAAGTTAGGTCTGGGATAGGTCTGGGATTTGCTCTCATCAGGCTCATTCTTTCGCATATTTCTCATACTTGAAGGCTAGATCCTGAGCTTTTTCTGGATTGCATCACGTAGTAATGTAGTACCACACTGAAACAGTCAATGAAACCTGGTTTCCATCAATATTTTAGAGGACAACGCAAGTTAGGTCTAGGTAAGGCCTGAGATTTTCACTGATCAGACTCATACATTCGCATTCTTCACATACTTGTTGAACGGATCCTGGGTTTTTTCTGGTTTGGATCACATAGTAATGTGGTACCACACTGAAACAGTCGATTAAACCAGGTTTCGATCAATATTTTACAGGATCACGCAAGCTAGGTCTGGGATAGGTCTGGGATTAGCCCTCATCAGACTCATACTTTCGCACACTTCACATACTCGTTGAACAGATCCTGGGTTATTTTCTGGTTTGGATCACATAGTAATGTGGTACCACACTGAAACAGTCGATTAAACCTGGTTTCGATCAATATTTTAGAGAATAATTCATGTTAGGTCTGGGACAGGTCTAGGATTTGCCCTCATCAGGCTCACAGTTTCGCGTTTTTCACATACTTGTTAAACAGACCCTGGGTTTTTTCTGGTTTGGATCACGTAGTAATGTGGTACCACACTAAAACAGTCAATTAAACCAGGTTTCGATCAATATTTTACAGGATCACGCAAGCTAGGTCTGGGATAGGTCTGGGATTAGCCCTCATCAGACTCATACTTTCGCACACTTCACATACTCGTTGACAAGATCCTGGGTTTTTTTCTGGTTTGGATCACGTAGTAATGTGGTACCACACTAAAACTGTCGGTTAAACCTGGTTTCGATCAATATTTTAGTGGATAACGCAAGTTAGGTCTGGGATAGGTCTGGGATTTGCCCTCATCAGACTCATACTTTCGCACACTTCACATACTCGTTGAACAGATCCTGGGTTATTTTCTGGTTTGGATCACATAGTAATGTGGTACCACACTGAAACAGTCGATTAAACCTGGTTTCGATCAATATTTTAGAGAATAATTCATGTTAGGTCTGGGATAGGTCTGGGATTAGCCCTCATCAGACTCATACTTTCGCATATTTCTCATACTTGATGACCAGATCCTGGGCTTTCTCTGGATTGCATCACGTAGTAATGAAGTACAACACTGAAACAGTCAATTGAACCTGGTTTCCATCAATATTTTAGAGGACAACGCATGTTAGGTCTAGGTTAGGCCTGGGATTTGCCCTCATCAGGGTCATACTTTCGCAGTTTTGACATACATGTTGACGTGATCGAGGGTTTTTTCTGCTTTGGATCACGTAGTAAAGTGGTACCACATTGAAACAGTCCATTAAACCTTGTTTGGATCAATATTTTTGAGGATAACGCATGTTAGGTCTAGGTTAGGCCTGGGATTTTCACTCATCAGACTCATACTTTCGCATTCTTCACATACTTGTTGAACGGATCCTGGGTTTTTCTGGTTTGGATCACGTAGTAATGTGGGGCCACACTGAAACAATCAATTAAACCTGGTCTTGATAAATATTTTAGAGGACAACCCATGTTAGGTCTGGGTTAGGTCTAGGATTTGCTCTCATCAGGCTCATACTTTCGCATATTTCTCATACTTCATGGCTAGATCCTGGGATATTTCAGGATTGGATCACGTAGTAATGTGGTACCCCACTGAAACAGTCAATTAAACCTGGTTTCGCTCAATATTTTAGAAGATAACGCATGTTAGGTCTAGGTTAGGCCTGGGATTTGCCCTCATCAGGGTCATACTTTCGCAGTTTTAACATGCATGTTGACCTGATCGAGGGTTGTTTCTGCTTTGGATCACGTAGTAAAGTGGTACCACAACTAAAACAGTCAATTAAACCTGGTTTCGAACACTATTTTAGAAGACAATGCAAGTTAGGTCTGGGATAGGTCTGGGATTTGCCCTCATCAGGCTCAAACTTTCGCGTTTTTCACATACTTGTTGAACAGATCCTGGTTTTTTTCTGGTTTGGATCACGTGGTAGTGTGGTACCACACTGAAACAGTCAATTAAACCTGGTTTCGATCACTATTTTAGAGGATAACGGAAGTTAGGTGTGGGATAGGTCTGGGATTATCCCTCATCAGACTCATACTTTCGCACACTTCACATACTCGTTGACATGATCCTGGGTTTTTTTCTGGATTGGATCACGTAGTAATGTGGTACCACACTGAAACAGACGATTAAACCAGGTTTCGATCAATATTTTTGAGGATAACGCATGTTAGGTCTAGGTTAGGCCTGGGATTTTCACTCATCAGACTCATACTTTCGCATTCTTCACATACTTGTTGAACGGATGCTGGGTTTTTTCTGGTTTGGATCACGTAGTAATGTGGGTCCACACTGAAACAAGCAATTAAACCTAGTCTTGATAAATATTTTAGAGGATAACGCATGTTAGGTCTGGGATAGGTATGGGATTTGCCCTCATCAGACTCATACTTTCGCATTCTTCACATACTTGTTGAACTGATCCTGGGTTTTTTCTGGTTTGTATCACGTTGTAATGTGGGACCACACTGAAATAATCAATTAAACCTTGTCTTGATAAATATTTAAGAGGATAACGCATGTTAGGCTTGGGTTAGGTCTAGGATTTGCCCTCATCAGGCTCACAGTTTCGCGTTTTTCACATACTTGTTAAACAGATCCTGGGTTTTTTCTGGTTTGGATCACGTAGTAATGTGGTACCACACTAAAACAGTCAATTAAACCTGGTTTCGATCAATATTTTACAGGATCACGCAAGCTAGGTCTGGGATAGGTCTGGGATTAGCCCTCATCAGACTCATACTTTCGCACACTTCACATACTCGTTGACAAGATCCTGGGTTTTTTTCTGGCTTGGATCACGTAGTAATGTGGTTCCACACTGATACAGTCGATTAAACTTGGCTTCGATCAATATTTTAGAGGATAACGCAAGTTAGGTCTGGGACAGGTCTGGGATTTGCCCTCATCAGGCTTATACTTTCGCGTTTTTCACATACTTGTTGAACGGATCCTGGGTTTTTTCTGGTTTGGTTCACGTAGTAATGTGGGTCCACACTGAAACAATCAATTAAACCTGGTCTTGATAAATATTTCAGAGGATAACGCATGTTAGGTCCGGGATAGGTCTGGGATTTGCCCTCATCGGACTCATACTTTCGCACACTTCACATACTCGTTGAACACATCCTGCATTATTTTCTGGTTTGGATCACATAGTAATGTGGTACCCCACTGAAACAGTCAATTAAACCTGGTTTCGCTCAATATTTTAGAAGATAACGCATGTTAGGTCTAGGTTAGGCCTGGGATTTGCCCTCATCAGGGTCATACTTTCGCAGTTTTAACATGCATGTTGACCTGATCGAGGGTTTTTTCTGCTTTGGATCACGTAGTAAAGTGGTACCACAACTAAAACAGTCAATTAAACCTGGTTTCGATCACTATTTTAGAGGATAACGCATGTTAGGTCTGGGATAGGTCTGGGATTATCCCTCATCAGACTCATACTTTCGCACACTTCACATACTCGTTGACAAGATCCTGGGTTTTTTTCTGGTTTGGATCACGTTGTAATGTGGTACCACACTGAAACTGTCGATTAAACCTGGTTTCGATCACTATTTTAGAGGATATGGCAAGTTAGGTCTGGGATAGGTCTGGGAATATCCCTCATCAGACTCATACTTTCGCACACTTCACATACTCGTTGACAAGATCCTGGGTTTTTTTCTGGTTTGGATCACGTAGTAATGTGGTACCACACTAAAACTGCCGGTTAAACCTGGTTTCGATCAATATCTTAGTGGATAACGCAAGTTAGGTCTGGGATAGGTCTGGGATTTGCCCTCATCAGACTCATACTTTCGCACACTTCACATACTCGTTGAACAGATCCTGGGTTATTTTCTGGTTTGGATCACATAGTAATGTGGTACCACACTGAAACAGTCGATTAAACCAGGTTTCGATCAATATTTTTGAGGATAACGCATGTTAGGTCTAGGTTAGGCCTGGGATTTTCACTCATACTTTCGCATTCTTCACATACTTGTTGAACGGATGCTGGGTTTTCTCTGGTTTGGATCACGTAGTAATGTGGGTCCACACTGAAACAAGCAATTAAACCTGGTCTTGATAAATATTTTAGAGGATAACGCATGTTAGGTCTGGGATAGGTATGGGATTTGCCCTCATCAGACTCATACTTTCGCATTCTTCACATACTTGTTGAACTGATCCTGGGTTTTTTCTGGTTTGTATCACGTTGTAATGTGGGACCACACTGAAACAATCAATTAAACCTTGTCTTGATAAATATTTTAGAGGATAACGCATGTTAGGCTTGGGTTAGGTCTAGGATTTGCCCTCATCAGGCTCACAGTTTCGCGTTTTTCACATACTTGTTAAACAGACCCTGGGTTTTTTCTGGTTTGGATCACGTAGTAATGTGGTACCACACTAAAACAGTCAATTAAACCAGGTTTCGATCAATATTTTACAGGATCACGCAAGCTAGGTCTGGGATAGGTCTGGGATTAGCCCTCATCAGACTCATACTTTCGCACACTTCACATACTCGTTGACAAGATCCTGGGTTTTTTTCTGGCTTGGATCACGTAATAATGTGGCTCCACACTGATACAGTCGATTAAACTTGGCTTCGATCAATATTTTAGAGGATAACGCAAGTTAGGTCTGGGACAGGTCTGGGATTTGCCCTCATCAGGCTTATACTTTCGCGTTTTTCACATACTTGTTGAACGGATCCTGGGTTTTTTCTGGTTTGGTTCACGTAGTAATGTGGGTCCACACTGAAACAATCAATTAAACCTGGTCTTGATAAATATTTCAGAGGATAACGCATGTTAGGTCCGGGATAGGTCTGGGATTTGCCCTCATCGGACTCATACTTTCGCACACTTCACATACTCGTTGAACAGATCCTGCATTATTTTCTGGTTTGGATCACATAGTAATGTGGTACCACACTGAAACATTCAATTAAACCTGGCCTTGATAAATATTTTGGTGGATAACGCAAGTTAGGTCTGGGATAGGTCTGGGATTTGCTCTCATCAGGCTCATTCTTTCGCATATTTCTCATACTTGAAGGCTAGATCCTGAGCTTTTTCTGGATTGCATCACGTAGTAATGTAGTACCACACTGAAACAGTCAATGAAACCTGGTTTCCATCAATATTTTAGAGGACAACGCAAGTTAGGTCTAGGTAAGGCCTGAGATTTTCACTGATCAGACTCATACATTCGCATTCTTCACATACTTGTTGAACGGATCCTGGGTTTTTTCTGGTTTGGATCACGTAGTTATGTGGGGCCACACTGAAACAATCAATTAAACCTGGTCTTGATAAATATTTTAGAGGATAACGCGTGTTAGGTCTGGGATAGGTCTGGGATTTGCCCTCATCAGACTCATACTTTCGCACACTTCACATACTCGATGAACAGATCCTGTGTTATTTTCTGGTTTGGATCACATAGTAATGTGGTACCACACTGAAACAGTCGATTAAACCAGGTTTCGATCAATATTTTTAAGGATAACGCATGTTAGGTCTAGGTTAGGCCTGGGATTTTCACTCATCAGACTCATACTTTCGCATTCTTCACATACTTGTTGAACGGATCCTGGGTTTTTTCTGGATTGGATCACGTAGTAATGTGGTACCACACTGAAACATTCAATGAAACCTGGTCTGGATAAATATTTTAGAGGATAACGCAAGTTAGGTCTGGGGTAGGTCTGGGATTAGCCCTCATCAGACTCATACTTTCGCACACTTCACATACTCGTTGAACAGATCCTGGGTTTTTTTCTGGTTTGGATCACGTAGTAATGTGGTAACACACTGAAACAGTCGATTAAACCTGGTTTCGATCAATATTATTGAGGATAACGCATGTTAGGTCTAGGTCAGGTCTAGGATTTGCCCTCATCAGGCTCATACTTTCTCATATTTCTCATACTTCATGGCTGGATCCTGGGCTATTTCTGGATTGGATCACGTAGTAATGTGGTACCACACTGAAACAGTCAATTAAACCTGGTTTCGATTAATATTTTAGAGAATAATTCATGTTAGGTCTGGGTTAGGTCTGGGATTTGCTCTCATCAGGCTCATTCTTTCGCATATTTCTCATACTTGATGGCTAGATCCTGGGCTTTTTCTGGATTGCATCACGTAGTAATGAAGTACAACACTGAAACAGTCAATTAAACCTGGTTTCCATCAATATTTTAGAGGACAACGCAAGTTAGGTCTAGGTTAGGCCTGGGATTTGCCCTCATCAAGATCATAGTTTTGCAGTTTTAACATACATGTTCACCTGATCGAGGGTTTTTTCTGCTTTGGATCACGTAGTAAAGTGGTACCACACTGAAACAGTCCATTAAACCTGGTTTGCATCAATATTTTAGAGGATAACGCATGTTAGGTCTAGGTTAGCCCCGAGATTTTCACTCATCAGACTCATACTTTCGCATTCTTCACATACTTGTTGAACGGATTCTGGGTTTTTCTGGTTTGGGTCACGTAGTAATGTGGGGCCACACTGAAACAATCAATTAAACCTGGTCTTGATAAATATTTTAGAGGACAACCCATATTAGGTCTGGGTTAGGTCTAGGATTTGCTCTCATCAGGCTCATACTTTCGCATATTTCTCATACTTCATGGCTAGATCCTGGGATATTTCTGGATTGGATCACGTAGTAATGTGGTACCACACTGAAACAGTCAATTAAACCTGGTTTCGCTCAATATTTTAGAAGATAACGCATGTTAGGTCTAGGTTAGGCCTGGGATTTGCCCTCATCAGGGTCATACTTTCGCAGTTTTAACATGCATGTTGACCTGATCGAGGGTTTTCTCTGCTTTGGATCACGTAGTAAAGTGGTACCACAACTAAAACAGTCAATTAAACCTGGTTTCGATCACTATTTTAGAGGATAACGCAAGTTAGGTCTGGGATAGGTCTGGGATTATCCCTCATCAGACTCATACTTTCGCACACTTCACATACTCGTTGACAAGATCCTGGGTTTTTTTCTGGTTTGGATCACGTAGTAATGTGGTACCACACTGAAACTGTCGATTAAACCTGGTTTCGAACACTATTTTAGAAGACAATGTAAGTTAGGTCTGGGATAGGTCTGGGATTTGCCTTCATCAGGCTCAAACTTTCGCGTTTTTCACATACTTGTTGAACAGATCCTGGTTTTTTTCTGGTTTGGATCACGTAGTAGTGTGATACCACACTGAAACAGTCAATTAAACCTGGTTTCGATCACTATTTTAGAGGATAACGCAAGTTAGGTCTGGGATAGGTCTGGGATTATCCCTCATCAGACTCATACTTTCGCTCACTTCACATACTCGTTGACAAGATCCTGGGTTTTTTTCTGGTTTGGATCACGTAGTAATGTGGTACCACACTAAAACTGTCGGTTAAACCTGGTTTCGATCAATATTTTAGTGGATAACGCAAGTTAGGTCTGGGATAGGTCTGGGATTTGCCCTCATCAGACTCATACCTACGCACACTTCACATACTCGGTGAACAGATCCTGGGTTATTTTCTGGTTTGGATCACATAGTAATGTGGTACCAAACTGAAACAGTCAATTAAACCTGGTTTCCATCAATAGTTTAGAGGACAACGCATGTTAGGTCTAGGTTAGGCCTGGGATTTGCCCACATCAGGGTCATACTTTCGCAGTTTTAACATACATGTTGACCTGATCGAGGGTTTTTTCTGCTTTGGATCACGCTGTAAAGTGGTACCACACCGAAACAGTCCATTAAACCTGGTTTGGATCAACATTTTTGAGGATAACGCATGTTAGGTCTAGGTTAGCCCTGGGATTTTCACTCATCAGGCTCATACTTTCGCATTCTTCACATACTTGTTGGACAGATACTGGGTTTTTTCTGGTTTGGTTCACGCAGTAATGTGGTACCACACTGAAACATTCAATTAAACCTGGTCTTGATAAATATTTTAGAGGATAACGCATGTTACGTTTGGGTTAGGTCTTGGATTTGCCCTCATCAGGCTCATACTTTCGCATATCTCTCATACTTCATGGCTAGACCCTGGGCTGTTTCTGGATTGTATCACGTAGTAATGTGGTACCACGCTGAAACAGTCAATTAAACCTGATTTCGATCAATATTTTAGAGGATAATGCAAGTTAGGTCTGGGATAGGTCTGGGATTCGCCCTCATCAGGCTCATACTTTCGCATATTTCTCATACTTGATGGCTAGATCCTGGGTTTCTTCGGGTTTGGGTCACGTAGTAGTGTGGTACCACACTGAAACAGTCGATTAAACCTGGTTTCGAACAATATTTTTTAGGATAACGCATGTTAGGTCTAGGTTAGGCCGGGGATTTTCACTCATCACACTCATACTTTCGCATTCTTCACATACTTGTTGAACGGATCCTGGGTTTTTACTGGTTTGGATCACGTAGTAATGTGGTACCACACTGAAACATTCAATTAAACCTGGTCTTGATAAATATTTTAGAGGATAACGCATGTTAGGTCTGGGATAGGTCTGGGATTTGCACTCATCAGACTCATACTTTCGCACGCCTCACATACTCGTTGAACAGATCCTGGGTTATTTTCTGGTTTGGATCACATAGTAATGTGGTACCACACTGAAACAGTCGATTAAACCAGGTTTCGATCAATATTTTTGAGGATAACGCATGTCAGATCTAGGTTAGGCCTGGGATTTTCACTCATCAGACTCATACTTTCGCATCCTTCACATACTTGTTGAACGGATCCTGGGTTTTTTCTGGTTTGGATCACGTAGTAATGTGGGACCTCACTGAAACAATCAATTAAACCTGGTATTGATAAATATTTTAGAGGATAACGCATGTTAGGTCTGGGTTTGGTCTAGGATTTGCCCTCGTCAGGCTCATACTTTCGCATATTTCTCATACTTCATGGCTAGATCCTGGGCTATTTCTGGATTGGATCACGTAGTAATGTGGTACCACACTGAAACAGTCGATTAAACCCGGTTTCTATCAATATTTTTGAGGATAACGCAAGTTAGGTCTGGGATAGGTCTGGGATTTGCCCTCATCAGGCTCATACTTTCGCGTTTTTCAGATACTTGTTGAACAGATCCTGGGTTTTTTCCTGTTTGGGTCACGTAGTAGTGTGGTACCACACTGACACAGTCGCTTAAACCTGGTTTCGATCAATATTTTTGGGGATAACGCATGTTAGGTCTAGGTTAGGTCTGGGATTTTCACTCATCAGGCTCATACTTTCGCATTTTTCTCATACTTCATGGCTAGATCCTGGGCTATTTCTGGATTGTATCACGTAGTAATGTGGTACCACACTGAAACAGTCAATTAAACCTGGTTTCGCTCAATATTTTAGAAGATAACGCATGTTAGGCCTAGGTTAGGCCTGGGATTTGCCCTCATCAGGGTCATACTTTCGCAGTTTTAACATGCATGTTGACCTGATCGAGTGTTTTTTCTGCTTTGGATCACGTAGTAAAGTGGTACCACAAATAAAACAGTCAATTAAACCTGGTTTCGATCACTATTTTAGAGGATAACGCAAGTTAGGTCTGGGATAGGTCTGGGATTAGCCCTCATCAGGCTCATACTTTCGCAGTTTTAACATGCATGTTGACCTGATCGAGGGTTTTTTCTGCTTTGGATCACGTAGTAAAGTGGTACCACAACTAAAACAGTCAATTAAACCTGGTTTCGATCAATATTTTAGAGAATAATTCATGTTAGGTCTAGGTTAGGTCTGGGATTAGCCCTCATCAGACTCATACTTTCGCACACTTCACATACTCGTTGACAAGATCCTGGGTTTTTTTCTTGTTTGGATCACGTAGTAATGTGGTACCACACTGAAACAGTCGATTAAACCTGGTTTCGATTAATATTTTAGAGGATAACGCATGCTAGGTCTGGGGTAGGTCTGGGATTCGGCCTCATCAGGGTCATACTTTCGCATATTTCTCATACTTCATGGCTAGATCTTGGGCTTTTTCTGGATTGTATCATGTAGTCATGAAGTACAACACTGAAACAGTCAATTAAACCTGGTTTCCATCAATATCTTAGAGGACAACGCAAGTTAGGTCTGGGATAGGTCTGGGATTTGCCCACATCAGGCTCATACTTTCGCGTTTTTCACATACTTGTTGAACAGATCCTGGGTTTTTTCTGGTTTGGATCACGTAGTACTGTGGTACCACACTGAAACAGTACATTAAACCTGGTTTCGATCAATATTTTTGAGGATAACGCATGTTAGGTCTAGGTTAGGCCGGGGATTTTCACTCATCAGACTCATACTTTCGCATTCTTCACATACTTGTTGAACGGATCCTGGGTTTTGTCTGGTTTGGATCACGTAGTAATGTGGTACCACACTGAAACATTCAATTAAACCTGGTCTTGATAAATATTTTAGAGGATAACGCATGTTAGGTCTGGGTTAGGTCTAGGATTTGCCCCCATCAGGCTTATACTTTCGCATATTTCTCATACTTCATGGCTGGATCCTGGGCTATTTTTGGATTGGGTCACGTAGTAATGTGGTACCACACTGAAACAGTCGATTAAACCAGGTTTCTATCAATATTTTTGAGGAAAACGCAAGTTAGGTCTGGGATAGGTCTGGGATTTGCCCTCATCAGGCTCATACTTTCGCGTTTTTCACATACTTGTTGAACAGATCCTGGGTTTTTTCCTGTTTGGGTGACGTAGTAGTGTGGTGCCACACTGAAACAGTCGATTAAACCTGGTTTCGATCAATATTTTTGAGGATAACGCATGTTAGGTCTAGGTTAGGTCTGGGATTTGCCCTCATCAGACACATACTTTCGCATTCTTCACATACTTGTTGAACGGATCCTGGGTTTTGTCTGGTTTGGATCACGAAGTAATGTGGTACCACACTGAAACATTCAATTAAACCTGGTCTTGATAAATATTTTAGAGGATAACGCATGTTAGGTCTGGGTTAGGTCTTGGATTTGCCCCCATCAGGCTTATACTTTCGCATATTTCTCATACTTCATGGCTGGATCCTGGGCTATTTCTGGATTGGGTCACGTAGTAATGTGGTACCACACTGAAACAGTCAATTAAGCCTGGTTTTGATCAATATTTTACAGAATAATTCATGTTAGGTCCAGGTTAGGTCTGGGATTTGCTCTCGTCGGGCTCTTTCTTTCGCATATTTCTCATACTTGATGGCTAGACCCTGGGCTTTTTCTGGATTGCATCACGTAGTAATGAAGTGCAACACTGAAACAGTCAATTAAGCCTGGTTTCCATCAATATTTTAGAGGACAACGCATGTTAGGTCTAGGTTAGCCCAGGGATTTTCACTCATCAGACTCATACTTTCGCATTCTTCACATACTTGTTGAACGGATCCTGGGTTTTTTCTGGTTTGAATCACGTAGTAATGTGGGACCACACTGAAACAATCAATTAAACCTGGTCATGATAAATATTTTAGAGGATAATGCATGTTAGGTCTGGGTTTGGTCTTGGATTTGCCCTCGTCAGGCTCATACTTTCGCATATTTCTCATACTTCATGGCTAGATCCTGGGCTATTTCTGGATTGTATCACGTAGTAGTGTGGTGCCACACTGAAACAGTCGATTAAACCTGGTTTCGATCAATATTTTTGAGGATAACGCATGTTAGGTCTAGGTTAGGTCTGGGATTTTCACTCACCAGGCTCATACTTTCGCATTTTTCTCATACTTCATGGCTAGATCCTGGGCTATTTCTGGATTGTATCACGTAGTAATGTGGTACCACACTGAAACAGTCAATTAAACCTGGTTTCGCTCAATATTTTAGAAGATAACTCATGTTAGGCCTAGGTTAGGCCAGGGATTTGCCCTCATCAGGGTCATTCTTTCGCAGTTTTAACATACATGTTGGCCTGATCGAGGGTTTTTTCTGCTTTGGATCACGTAGTGAAGTGGTACCGCACTGAAGCAGACCATTAAACCTGGTTTCGATCAATGTTTTAGAGAATATTTCATGTTAGGTCTAGGTTAGGTCTAGGATTTGCCCCCATCAGGCTCATACTTTCGCATATTTCTCATACTTCATGGCTCGATCCTGGGCTATTTCTGGATTGGATCACGTGGTAATGTGGTACCACACTGAAACAGTCAATTAAACCTGGTTTCCATCAATATTTTAGAGGAAAACGCATGTTAGGTCTAGGTTAGGCCTGGGATTTGCCCACATCAGGGTCATACTTCCGCAGTTTTAACATACATGTTGACCTGATCGAGGGTTTTTTCTTCTTTGGATCACGTAGTGAAGTGGAACCGCACTGAAGCAGACCATTAAACCTGGTTTGGATCAATATTTTAGAGGATAACGCATGTTAGGTTTGGATTAGGTCTAGGATTTGCACTCATCAGGCTCAAACTTTCGCATATTTCTCATACTTCATGGCTAGATCCTGGGCTGTTTCAGGATTGTATCACGTAGTAATGTGGTACCACGCTGAAACAGTCAATTAAAACTGGTTTCGATCAATATTTTAGAGGATGACGCAAGTTTGGTCTGGGATAGGTCTGGGATTTGCCCTCATCAGGCTCATACTTTCGCGATTTTCACATACTTGTTGAACTGGTCCTCGGTTTTTTCTGGTTTGGATCACGTAGCAATGTGGTACCACACTGAAGCAGTCGGTTAAACCTGGTTTCGATCAATATTTTAGAGAATAGCGCAAGTTTGGTCTGGGATAGGTCTGTGATTTGCCCTCATCAGGCTCATACTTTCGCATTCTTCACATACTTGTTGAACGGATCCTGGGTTTTTTCTGGTTTGGATCACGTAGTAATGTGGGACCACACTGAAACAATCAATTAAACCTGGTCATGATCAATATTTTAGAGAATAATTCATGTTATGTCTAGGTTAGGTCTGGGATTTGCTCCCATCAGGCTCATTCTTTCGCATATTTCTCATACTTGATGGCTAGATCCTGGGCTTTTTCTGGATTGCATCACGTAGTAATGAAGTACAACACTGAAACAGTCAATTAAACCTGGTCTTGATAAATATTTTAGAGGATAACGCATGTTAGGTTTGGGTTAGGTCTAGGATTTGCCCTCATCAGGCTCATACTTTCGCATATTTCTCATACTTCATGGCTATATCCTGGGCTGTTTCTGGATTGTATCACGTAGTAATGTGGTACCACGCTGAAACAGTCAATTAAAACTGGTTTCGATCAATATTTTAGAGGATATCGCATGTTAGGTCTGGGATAGGTCTGGGATTTGCCCTCATCAGACTCATACTTTCGCACACTTCACATACTCGTTGAACAGATCCTGGGTTATTTTCTGGTTTGGATCACCTAGTAATGTGGTACCGCACTGAAACAGTCGATTAAACCAGGTTTCGATCAATATTTTTGAGGATAACGCATGTTAGGTCTAGGTTAGGCCTGGGATTTTCACCCATCAGACTCCTACTTTCGTATTCTTCACATACTTGTTGAACGGATCCTGGGTTTTTTCTGGTTTGGATTACGTAGTAATGAGGGACCACACTCAAACAATCAAATAAACCTGGTCTTGATAAATATTTTAGAGGATAAAGCATGTTAGGTCTTCGTTAGGTCTAGGATTTGCCCTCGTCAGGCTCATACTTTCGCATATTTCTCATACTTCATGGCTAGATCCTGGGCTATTTCTGGATTGGATCACGTAGTAATGTGGTACCACACTGAAACAGTCGATTAAACCAGGTTTCGATCAATATTTTTGAGGATAACGCAACTTAGGTCTGGGATAGGTCTGGGATTTGCCCTCGTCAGGCTCATACTTTCGCGTTTTTCACATACTTGTTCAACAGATCCTGGGTTTTTCCGGTTTGGGTCACGTAGTAGTGTGGTACCACACTGAAACATTCAATTAAACCTGGTCTAGATAAATATTTTAGAGGATAACGCATGTTAGGTCTGGGTTAGGTCTAGGATTTGCCCTCATCAGGCTCATACTTTCGCATATTTCTCATACTTCATGGCTAGATCCTGGGCTATTTCTGGATTGGATCACGTAGTAAAGTGGTACCACACTGAAACAGTCCATTAAACCTGGTATGGATCAATATTTTAGAGGATAACGCATGTTAGGTCTGGGATAGGTCTAGGATTTGCCCTCATCAGGCTCATACTTTCGCGTTTTTCACATACTTGTTGAACAGATCCTGGGTTTTTTCCTGTTTGGGTCACGTAGTAGTGTGGTACCACACTGAAACAGTCGACTAAACCTGGTTTCGATCAATATTTTTGAGGATAACGCATGTTAGGTCTAGGTTAGGTCTGGGATTTTCGCTCATCAGGCTCATACTTTCGCATTTTTTCATACTTCATGGCTAGATCCTGGGCTATTTCTGGATTGTATCACGTAGTAAAGTGGTACCACACTGAAACATTCAATTAAACCTGGTTTCGCTCAATATTTTAGAAGATAACGCATGTTAGGCCTAGGTTTGGCCTGGGATTTGCCCTCGACAGGGTCATACTTTCGCAGTTTTAACATACATGTTGGCCTGATCGAGGGTTTTTTCTGCTTTGGATCACGTAGTGAAGTGGTACCACGCTGAAACAGTCAATTAAAACTGGTTTCGATCAATATTTTAGAGGATAACGTATGTTAGGTCTGGGATAGGTCTGGGATTTGCCCTCATCAGACTCATACTTTCGCACACTTCACATACTCGTTGAACAGATCCTGGGTTATTTTCTGGTTTGGATCACCTAGTAATGTGGTACCGCACTGAAACAGTCGATTAAACCAGGTTTCGATCAATATTTTTGAGGATAACGCATGTTAGGTCTAGGTTAGGCCTGGGATTTTCACTCATCAGACTGCTACTTTCGTATTCTTCACATATTTGTTGAACGGATCCTGGGTTTTTTCTGGTTTGGATTACGTAGTAATGAGGGACCACACTCAAACAATCAAATAAACCTGGTCTTGATAAATATTTTAGAGGATAAAGCATGTTAGGTCTTCGTTAGGTCTAGGATTTGCCCTCGTCAGGCTCATACTTTCGCATATTTCTGATACTTCATGGCTAGATCCTGGGCTATTTCTGGATTGGATCACGTAGTAATGTGGTACCACACTGAAACTGTCGATTAAACCAGGTTTCGATCAATATTTTTGAGGATAACGCAACTTAGGTCTGGGATAGGTCTGGGATTTGCCCTCGTCAGGCTCATACTTTCGCGTTTTTCACATACTTGTTCAACAGATCCTGGGTTTTTCCGGTTTGGGTCACGTAGTAGTGTGGTACCACACTGAAACATTCAATTAAACCTGGTCTAGATAAATATTTTAGAGGATAACGCATGTTAGGTCTGGGTTAGGTCTAGGATTTGCCCTCATCAGGCTCATACTTTCGCATATTTCTCATACTTCATGGCTAGATCCTGGGCTATTTCTGGATTGGATCACGTAGTAAAGTGGTACCACACTGAAACAGTCCATTAAACCTGGTATGGATCAATATTTTAGAGGATAACGCATGTTAGGTCTGGGATAGGTCTGGGATTTGCCCTCATCAGGCTCATACTTTCGCGTTTTTCACATACTTGTTGAACAGATCCTGGGTTTTTTCCTGTTTGGGTCACGTAGTAGTGTGGTTCCACACTGAAACAGTCGACTAAACCAGGTTTCGATCAATATTTTTGAGGATAACGCATGTTAGGTCTAGGTTAGGTCTGGGATTTTCGCTCATCAGGCTCATACTTTCGCATTTTTTCATACTTCATGGCTAGATCCTGGGCTATTTCTGGATTGTATCACGTAGTAATGTGGTACCACACTGAAACAGTCAATTAAACCTGGTTTCGCTCAATATTTTAGAAGATAACGCATGTTAGGCCTAGGTTAGGCCTGGGATTTGCCCTCGACAGGGTCATACTTTCGCAGTTTTAACATACATGTTGGCCTGATCGAGGGTTTTTTCTGCTTTGGATCACGTAGTGAAGTGGTACCGCACTGAAGCAGGCCATTAAACCTGGTTTGCATCAATATTTTAGAGGATAACGCATGTTAGGTTTGGGTTAGGTCTAGAATTTGCACTCATCAGGCTCATACTTTCGCATATTTCTCATACTTCATGGCTAGATCCTGGGCTGTTTCAGGATTGTATCACGTAGTAATGTGGTACCACGCTGAAACAGTCAATTAAAATTGGTTTCGATCAATATTTTAGAGGATAACGCAAGTTTGGCCTGGGATAGGTCTGGGATTTGCCCTCATCAGGCTCATACTTTCGCGTTTTTCACATACTTGTTGAACTGGTCCTCGGTTTTTTCTGGTTTGGATCACGTAGCAATGTGGTACCACACTGAAACAATCAATTAAACCTGGTCTTGATAAATATTTTAGAGGATAACGCAAGTTAGGTCTGGGATAGGTCTGGGGTTCGCCCTCATCAGGCTCATACCTTCGCATATTTCTCATACTTGATGGCTAGATCCTGGACTTTTTCTGGATTGCATCACGTAGTAATGAAGTACAACACTGAAACAGTCAATTAAACCTGGTTTCCATCAATATTTTAGAGGACAACGCAAGTTAGGTCTAGGTTAGGCCTGGGATTTGCCCTCATCAAGATCATAGTTTTGCAGTTTTAACATACATGTTCACCTGATCGAGGGTTTTTTCTGCTTTGGATCACGTAGTAAAGTGGTACCACACTGAAACAGTCCATTAAACCTGGTTTGCATCAATATTTTAGAGGATAACGCATGTTAGGTCTAGGTTAGCCCCGAGATTTTCACTCATCAGACTCATACTTTCGCATTCTTCACATACTTGTTGAACGGATCCTGGGTTTTTCTGGTTTGGGTCACGTAGTAATGTGGGGCCACACTGAAACAATCAATTAAACCTGGTCTTGATAAATATTTTAGAGGACAACCCATATTAGGTCTGGGTTAGGTCTAGGATTTGCTCTCATCAGGCTCATACTTTCGCATATTTCTCATACTTCATGGCTAGATCCTGGGATATTTCTGGATTGGATCACGTAGTAATGTGGTACCACACTGAAACAGTCAATTAAACCTGGTTTCGCTCAATATTTTAGAAGATAACGCATGTTAGGTCTAGGTTAGGCCTGGGATTTGCCCTCATCAGGGTCATACTTTCGCAGTTTTAACATGCATGTTGACCTGATCGAGGGTTTTCTCTGCTTTGGATCACGTAGTAAAGTGGTACCACAACTAAAACAGTCAATTAAACCTGGTTTCGATCACTATTTTAGAGGATAACGCAAGTTAGGTCTGGGATAGGTCTGGGATTATCCCTCATCAGACTCATACTTTCGCACACTTCACATACTCGTTGACAAGATCCTGGGTTTTTTTCTGGTTTGGATCACGTAGTAATGTGGTACCACACTGAAACTGTCGATTAAACCTGGTTTCGAACACTATTTTAGAAGACAATGTAAGTTAGGTCTGGGATAGGTCTGGGATTTGCCTTCATCAGGCTCAAACTTTCGCGTTTTTCACATACTTGTTGAACAGATCCTGGTTTTTTTCTGGTTTGGATCACGTAGTAGTGTGATACCACACTGAAACAGTCAATTAAACCTGGTTTCGATCACTATTTTAGAGGATAACGCAAGTTAGGTCTGGGATAGGTCTGGGATTATCCCTCATCAGACTCATACTTTCGCACACTTCACATACTCGTTGACAAGATCCTGGGTCTTTTTCTGGTTTGGATCACGTAGTAATGTGGTACCACACTAAAACTGTCGGTTAAACCTGGTTTCGATCAATATTTTAGTGGATAACGCAAGTTAGGTCTGGGATAGGTCTGGGATTTGCCCTCATCAGACTCATACCTACGCACACTTCACATACTCGGTGAACAGATCCTGGGTTATTTTCTGGTTTGGATCACATAGTAATGTGGTACCAAACTGAAACAGTCAATTAAACCTGGTTTCCATCAATAGTTTAGAGGACAACGCATGTTAGGTCTAGGTTAGGCCTGGGATTTGCCCACATCAGGGTCATACTTTCGCAGTTTTAACATACATGTTGACCTGATCGAGGGTTTTTTCTGCTTTGGATCACGCTGTAAAGTGGTACCACACCGAAACAGTCCATTAAACCTGGTTTGGATCAACATTTTTGAGGATAACGCATGTTAGGTCTAGGTTAGCCCTGGGATTTTCACTCATCAGGCTCATACTTTCGCATTCTTCACATACTTGTTGGACAGATACTGGGTTTTTTCTGGTTTGGTTCACGCAGTAATGTGGTACCACACTGAAACATTCAATTAAACCTGGTCTTGATAAATATTTTAGAGGATAACGCATGTTACGTTTGGGTTAGGTCTTGGATTTGCCCTCATCAGGCTCATACTTTCGCATATCTCTCATACTTCATGGCTAGACCCTGGGCTGTTTCTGGATTGTATCACGTAGTAATGTGGTACCACGCTGAAACAGTCAATTAAACCTGATTTCGATCAATATTTAAGAGGATAATGCAAGTTAGGTCTGGGATAGGTCTGGGATTCGCCCTCATCAGGCTCATACTTTCGCATATTTCTCATACTTGATGGCTAGATCCTGGGTTTCTTCCGGTTTGGGTCACGTAGTAGTGTGGTACCACACTGAAACAGTCGATTAAACCTGGTTTCGAACAATATTTTTTAGGATAACGCATGTTAGGTCTAGGTTAGGCCGGGGATTTTCACTCATCACACTCATACTTTCGCATTCTTCACATACTTGTTGAACGGATCCTGGGTTTTTACTGGTTTGGATCACGTAGTAATGTGGTACCACACTGAAACATTCAATTAAACCTGGTCTTGATAAATATTTTAGAGGATAACGCATGTTAGGTCTGGGATAGGTCTGGGATTTGCACTCATCAGACTCATACCTTCGCACGCCTCACATACTCGTTGAACAGATCCTGGGTTATTTTCTGGTTTGGATCACATAGTAATGTGGTACCACACTGAAACAGTCGATTATACCAGGTTTCGATCAATATTTTTGAGGATAACGCATGTCAGGTCTAGGTTAGGCCTGGGATTTTCACTCATCAGACTCATACTTTCGCATCCTTCACATACTTGTTGAACGGATCCTGGGTTTTTTCTGGTTTGGATCACGTAGTAATGTGGGACCTCACTGAAACAATCAATTAAACCTGGTATTGATAAATATTTTAGAGGATAACGCATGTTAGGTCTGGGTTTGGTCTAGGATTTGCCCTCGTCAGGCTCATACTTTCGCATATTTCTCATACTTCATGGCTAGATCCTGGGCTATTTCTGGATTGGATCACGTAGTAATGTGGTACCACACTGAAACAGTCGATTAAACCCGGTTTCTATCAATATTTTTGAGGATAACGCAAGTTAGGTCTGGGATAGGTCTGGGATTTGCCCTCATCAGGCTCATACTTTCGCGTTTTTCACATACTTGTTGAACAGATCCTGGGTTTTTTCCTGTTTGGGTCACGTAGTAGTGTGGTACCACACTGACACAGTCGCTTAAACCTGGTTTCGATCAATATTTTTGGGGATAACGCATGTTAGGTCTACGTTAGGTCTGGGATTTTCACTCATCAGGCTCATACTTTCGCATTTTTCTCATACTTCATGGCTAGATCCTGGGCTATTTCTGGATTGTATCACGTAGTAATGTGGTACCACACTGAAACAGTCAATTAAACCTGGTTTCGCTCAATATTTTAGAAGATAACGCATGTTAGGCCTAGGTTAGGCCTGGGATTTGCCCTCATCAGGGTCATACTTTCGCAGTTTTAACATGCATGTTGACCTGATCGAGGGTTTTCTCTGCTTTGGATCACGTAGTAAAGTGGTACCACAACTAAAACAGTCAATTAAACCTGGTTTCGATCACTATTTTAGAGGATAACGCAAGTTAGGTCTGGGATAGGTCTGGGATTATCCCTCATCAGACTCATACTTTCGCACACTTCACATACTCGTTGACAAGATCCTGGGTTTTTTTCTGGTTTGGATCACGTAGTAATGTGGTACCACACTGAAACTGTCGATTAAACCTGGTTTCGAACACTATTTTAGAAGACAATGTAAGTTAGGTCTGGGATAGGTCTGGGATTTGCCTTCATCAAGCTCAAACTTTCGCGTTTTTCACATACTTGTTGAACAGATCCTGGTTTTTTTCTGGTTTGGATCACGTAGTAGTGTGATACCACACTGAAACAGTCAATTAAACCTGGTTTCGATCACTATTTTAGAGGATAACGCAAGTTAGGTCTGGGATAGGTCTGGGATTATCCCTCATCAGACTCATACTTTCGCACACTTCACATACTCGTTGACAAGATCCTGGGTTTTTTTCTGGTTTGGATCACGTAGTAATGTGGTACCACACTAAAACTGTCGGTTAAACCTGGTTTCGATCAATATTTTAGTGGATAACGCAAGTTAGGTCTGGGATAGGTCTGGGATTTGCCCTCATCAGACTCATACCTACGCACACTTCACATACTCGGTGAACAGATCCTGGGTTATTTTCAGGTTTGGATCACATAGTAATGTGGTACCAAACTGAAACAGTCAATTAAACCTGGTTTCCATCAATAGTTTAGAGGACAACGCATGTTAGGTCTAGGTTAGGCCTGGGATATGCCCACATCAGGGTCATACTTTCGCAGTTTTAACATACATGTTGACCTGATCGAGGGTTTTTTCTGCTTTGGATCACGCTGTAAAGTGGTACCACACTGAAACAGTCCATTAAACCTGGTTTGGATCAACATTTTTGAGGATAACGCATGTTAGGTCTAGGTTAGCCCTGGGATTTTCACTCATCAGGCTCATACTTTCGCATTCTTCACATACTTGTTGGACAGATACTGGGTTTTTTCTGGTTTGGTTCACGCAGTAATGTGGTACCACACTGAAACATTCAATTAAACCTGGTCTTGATAAATATTTTAGAGGATAACGCATGTTAGGTTTGGGTTAGGTCTTGGATTTGCCCTCATCAGGCTCATACTTTCGCATATCTCTCATATTTCATGGCTAGACCCTGGGCTGTTTCTGGATTGTATCACGTAGTAATGTGGTACCACGCTGAAACAGTCAATTAAACCTGATTTCGATCAATATTTTAGAGGATAATGCAAGTTAGGTCTGGGATAGGTCTGGGATTCGCCCTCATCAGGCTCATACTTTCGCATATTTCTCATACTTGATGGCTAGATCCTGGGTTTCTTCCGGTTTGGGTCACGTAGTAGTGTGGTACCACACTGAAACAGTCGATTAAACCTGGTTTCGAACAATATTTTTTAGGATAACGCATGTTAGGTCTAGGTTAGGCCGGGGATTTTCACTCATCAGACTCATACTTTCGCATTCTTCACATACTTGTTGAACGGATCCTGGGTTTTTACTGGTTTGGATCACGTAGTAATGTGGTACCACACTGAAACATTCAATTAAACCTGGTCTTGATAAATATTTTAGAGGATAACGCATGTTAGGTCTGGGATAGGTCTGGGATTTGCACTCATCAGACTCATACTTTCGCACGCCTCACATACTCGTTGAACAGATCCTGGGTTATTTTCTGGTTTGGATCACATAGTAATGTGGTACCACACTGAAACAGTCGATTAAACCAGGTTTCGATCAATATTTTTGAGGATAACGCATGTCAGGTCTAGGTTAGGCCTGGGATTTTCACTCATCAGACTCATACTTTCGCATCCTTCACATACTTGTTGAACGGATCCTGGGTTTTTTCTGGTTTGGATCACGTAGTAATGTGGGACCACATTGAAACAATCAATTAAACCTGGTCTTGATAAATATTTTAGAGGATAACGCATGTTAGGTCTGGGTTTGGTCTAGGATTTGCCCTCGTCAGGCTCATACTTTCGCATATTTCTCATACTTCATGGCTAGATCCTGGGCTATTTCTGGATTGGATCACGTAGTAATGTGGTACCACACTGAAACAGTCGATTAAACCCGGTTTCTATCAATATTTTTGAGGATAACGCAAGTTAGGTCTGGGATAGGTCTGGGATTTGCCCTCATCAGGGTCATACTTTCGCGTTTTTCACATACTTGTTGAACAGATCCTGGGTTTTTTCCTGTTTGGGTCACGTAGTAGTGTGGTACCACACTGACACAGTCGCTTAAACCTGGTTTCGATCAATATTTTTGGGGATAACGCATGTTAGGTCTAGGTTAGGTCTGGGATTTTCACTCATCAGGCTCATACTTTCGCATTTTTCTCATACTTCATGGCTAGATCCTGGGCTATTTCTGGATTGTATCACGTAGTAATGTGGTACCACACTGAAACAGTCAATTAAACCTGGTTTCGCTCAATATTTTAGAAGATAACGCATGTTAGGCCTAGGTTAGGCCTGGGATTTGCCCTCATCAGGGTCATACTTCCGCAGTTTTAACATGCATGTTGACCTGATCGAGTGTTTTTTCTGCTTTGGATCACGTAGTAAAGTGGTACCACAAATAAAACAGTCAATTAAACCTGGTTTCGATCACTATTTTAGAGGATAACGCAAGTTAGGTCTGGGATAGGTCTGGGATTAGCCCTCATCAGGCTCATACTTTCGCAGTTTTAACATGCATGTTGACCTGATCGAGGGTTTTTTCTGCTTTGGATCACGTAGTAAAGTGGTACCACAACTAAAACAGTCAATTAAACCTGGTTTCGATCAATATTTTAGAGAATAATTCATGTTAGGTCTAGGTTAGGTCTGGGATTAGCCCTCATCAGACTCATACTTTCGCACACTTCACATACTCGTTGACAAGATCCTGGGTTTTTTTCTTGTTTGGATCACGTAGTAATGTGGTACCACACTGAAACAGTCGATTAAACCTGGTTTCGATTAATATTTTAGAGGATAACGCATGCTAGGTCTGGGATAGGTCTGGGATTCGGCCTCATCAGGGTCATACTTTCGCATATTTCTCATACTTCATGGCTAGATCTTGGGCTTTTTCTGGATTGTATCATGTAGTCATGAAGTACAACACTGAAACAGTCAATTAAACCTGGTTTCCATCAATATCTTAGGGGACAACGCAAGTTAGGTCTGGGATAGGTCTGGGATTTGCCCACATCAGGGTCATACTTTCGCAGTTTTAACATACATGTTGACCTGATCGAGGGTTTTTTCTGCTTTGGATCACGCTGTAAAGTGGTACCACACTGAAACAGTCCATTAAACCTGGTTTGGATCAACATTTTTGAGGATAACGCATGTTAGGTCTAGGTTAGCCCTGGGATTTTCACTCATCAGGCTCATACTTTCGCATTCTTCACATACTTGTTGGACAGATACTGGGTTTTTTCTGGTTTGGTTCACGCAGTAATGTGGTACCACACTGAAACATTCAATTAAACCTGGTCTTGATAAATATTTTAGAGGATAACGCATGTTAGGTTTGGGTTAGGTCTTGGATTTGCCCTCATCAGGCTCATACTTTCGCATATCTCTCATATTTCATGGCTAGACCCTGGGCTGTTTCTGGATTGTATCACGTAGTAATGTGGTACCACGCTGAAACAGTCAATTAAACCTGATTTCGATCAATATTTTAGAGGATAATGCAAGTTAGGTCTGGGATAGGTCTGGGATTCGCCCTCATCAGGCTCATACTTTCGCATATTTCTCATACTTGATGGCTAGATCCTGGGTTTCTTCCGGTTTGGGTCACGTAGTAGTGTGGTACCACACTGAAACAGTCGATTAAACCTGGTTTCGAACAATATTTTTTAGGATAACGCATGTTAGGTCTAGGTTAGGCCGGGGATTTTCACTCATCAGACTCATACTTTCGCATTCTTCACATACTTGTTGAACGGATCCTGGGTTTTTACTGGTTTGGATCACGTAGTAATGTGGTACCACACTGAAACATTCAATTAAACCTGGTCTTGATAAATATTTTAGAGGATAACGCATGTTAGGTCTGGGATAGGTCTGGGATTTGCACTCATCAGACTCATACTTTCGCACGCCTCACATACTCGTTGAACAGATCCTGGGTTATTTTCTGGTTTGGATCACATAGTAATGTGGTACCACACTGAAACAGTCGATTAAACCAGGTTTCGATCAATATTTTTGAGGATAACGCATGTCAGGTCTAGGTTAGGCCTGGGATTTTCACTCATCAGACTCATACTTTCGCATCCTTCACATACTTGTTGAACGGATCCTGGGTTTTTTCTGGTTTGGATCACGTAGTAATGTGGGACCACATTGAAACAATCAATTAAACCTGGTCTTGATAAATATTTTAGAGGATAACGCATGTTAGGTCTGGGTTTGGTCTAGGATTTGCCCTCGTCAGGCTCATACTTTCGCATATTTCTCATACTTCATGGCTAGATCCTGGGCTATTTCTGGATTGGATCACGTAGTAATGTGGTACCACACTGAAACAGTCGATTAAACCCGGTTTCTATCAATATTTTTGAGGATAACGCAAGTTAGGTCTGGGATAGGTCTGGGATTTGCCCTCATCAGGGTCATACTTTCGCGTTTTTCACATACTTGTTGAACAGATCCTGGGTTTTTTCCTGTTTGGGTCACGTAGTAGTGTGGTACCACACTGACACAGTCGCTTAAACCTGGTTTCGATCAATATTTTTGGGGATAACGCATGTTAGGTCTAGGTTAGGTCTGGGATTTTCACTCATCAGGCTCATACTTTCGCATTTTTCTCATACTTCATGGCTAGATCCTGGGCTATTTCTGGATTGTATCACGTAGTAATGTGGTACCACACTGAAACAGTCAATTAAACCTGGTTTCGCTCAATATTTTAGAAGATAACGCATGTTAGGCCTAGGTTAGGCCTGGGATTTGCCCTCATCAGGGTCATACTTTCGCAGTTTTAACATGCATGTTGACCTGATCGAGTGTTTTTTCTGCTTTGGATCACGTAGTAAAGTGGTACCACAAATAAAACAGTCAATTAAACCTGGTTTCGATCACTATTTTAGAGGATAACGCAAGTTAGGTCTGGGATAGGTCTGGGATTAGCCCTCATCAGGCTCATACTTTCGCAGTTTTAACATGCATGTTGACCTGATCGAGGGTTTTTTCTGCTTTGGATCACGTAGTAAAGTGGTACCACAACTAAAACAGTCAATTAAACCTGGTTTCGATCAATATTTTAGAGAATAATTCATGTTAGGTCTAGGTTAGGTCTGGGATTAGCCCTCATCAGACTCATACTTTCGCACACTTCACATACTCGTTGACAAGATCCTGGGTTTTTTTCTTGTTTGGATCACGTAGTAATGTGGTACCACACTGAAACAGTCGATTAAACCTGGTTTCGATTAATATTTTAGAGGATAACGCATGCTAGGTCTGGGATAGGTCTGGGATTCGGCCTCATCAGGGTCATACTTTCGCATATTTCTCATACTTCATGGCTAGATCTTGGGCTTTTTCTGGATTGTATCATGTAGTCATGAAGTACAACACTGAAACAGTCAATTAAACCTGGTTTCCATCAATATCTTAGGGGACAACGCAAGTTAGGTCTGGGATAGGTCTGGGATTTGCCCACATCAGGCTCATACTTTCGCGTTTTTCACATACTTGTTGAACAGATCCTGGGTTTTTTCTGGTTTGGATCACGTAGTACTGTGGTACCACACTGAAACAGTACATTAAACCTGGTTTCGATCAATATTTTTGAGGATAACGCATGTTAGGTCTAGGTTAGGCCGGGGATTTTCACTCATCAGACTCATACTTTCGCATTCTTCACATACTTGTTGAACGGATCCTGGGTTTTGTCTGGTTTGGATCACGTAGTAATGTGGTACCACACTGAAACATTCAATTAAACCTGGTCTTGATAAATATTTTAGAGGATAACGCATGTTAGGTCTGGGTTAGGTCTAGGATTTGCCCCCATCAGGCTTATACTTTCGCATATTTCTCATACTTCATGGCTGGATCCTGGGCTATTTTTGGATTGGGTCACGTAGTAATGTGGTACCACACTGAAACAGTCGATTAAACCAGGTTTCTATCAATATTTTTGAGGAAAACGCAAGTTAGGTCTGGGATAGGTCTGGGATTTGCCCTCATCAGGCTCATACTTTCGCGTTTTTCACATACTTGTTGAACAGATCCTGGGTTTTTTCCTGTTTGGGTGACGTAGTAGTGTGGTGCCACACTGAAACAGTCGATTAAACCTGGTTTCGATCAATATTTTTGAGGATAACGCATGTTAGGTCTAGGTTAGGTCTGGGATTTGCCCTCATCAGACACATACTTTCGCATTCTTCACATACTTGTTGAACGGATCCTGGGTTTTGTCTGGTTTGGATCACGAAGTAATGTGGTACCACACTGAAACATTCAATTAAACCTGGTCTTGATAAATATTTTAGAGGATAACGCATGTTAGGTCTGGGTTAGGTCTAGGATTTGCCCCCATCAGGCTTATACTTTCGCATATTTCTCATGCTTCATGGCTGGATCCTGGGCTATTTCTGGATTGGGTCACGTAGTAACGTGGTACCACACTGAAACAGTCAATTAAGCCTGGTTTTGATCAATATTTTACAGAATAATTCATGTTAGGTCCAGGTTAGGTCTGGGATTTGCTCTCGTCGGGCTCTTTCTTTCGCATATTTCTCATACTTGATGGCTAGATCCTGGGCTTTTTCTGGATTGCATCACGTAGTAATGAAGTGCAACACTGAAACAGTCAATTAAGCCTGGTTTCCATCAATATTTTAGAGGACAACGCATGTTAGGTCTAGGTTAGCCCAGGGATTTTCACTCATCAGACTCATACTTTCGCATTCTTCACATACTTGTTGAACGGATCCTGGGTTTTTTCTGGTTTGGATCACGTAGTAATGTGGGACCACACTGAAACAATCAATTAAACCTGGTCATGATAAATATTTTAGAGGATAACGCATGTTAGGTCTGGGTTTGGTCTTGGATTTGCCCTCGTCAGGCTCATACTTTCGCATATTTCTCATACTTCATGGCTAGATCCTGGGCTATTTCTGGATTGTGTCACGTAGTAGTGTGGTGCCACACTGAAACAGTCGATTAAACCTGGTTTCGATCAATATTTTTGAGGATAACGCATGTTAGGTCTAGGTTAGGTCTGGGATTTTCACTCACCAGGCTCATACTTTCGCATTTTTCTCATACTTCATGGCTAGATCCTGGGCTATTTCTGGATTGTATCACGTAGTAATGTGGTACCACACTGAAACAGTCAATTAAACCTGGTTTCGCTCAATATTTTAGAAGATAACTCATGTTAGGCCTAGGTTAGGCCAGGGATTTGCCCTCATCAGGGTCATTCTTTCGCAGTTTTAACATACATGTTGACCTGATCGAGGGTTTTTTCTGCTTTGGATCACGCTGTAAAGTGGTACCACACTGAAACAGTCCATTAAACCTGGTTTGGATCAACATTTTTGAGGATAACGCATGTTAGGTCTAGGTTAGCCCTGGGATTTTCACTCATCAGGCTCATACTTTCGCATTCTTCACATACTTGTTGGACAGATACTGGGTTTTTTCTGGTTTGGTTCACGCAGTAATGTGGTACCACACTGAAACATTCAATTAAACCTGGTCTTGATAAATATTTTAGAGGATAACGCATGTTAGGTTTGGGTTAGGTCTTGGATTTGCCCTCATCAGGCTCATACTTTCGCATATCTCTCATATTTCATGGCTAGACCCTGGGCTGTTTCTGGATTGTATCACGTAGTAATGTGGTACCACGCTGAAACAGTCAATTAAACCTGATTTCGATCAATATTTTAGAGGATAATGCAAGTTAGGTCTGGGATAGGTCTGGGATTCGCCCTCATCAGGCTCATACTTTCGCATATTTCTCATACTTGATGGCTAGATCCTGGGTTTCTTCCGGTTTGGGTCACGTAGTAGTGTGGTACCACACTGAAACAGTCGATTAAACCTGGTTTCGAACAATATTTTTTAGGATAACGCATGTTAGGTCTAGGTTAGGCCGGGGATTTTCACTCATCAGACTCATACTTTCGCATTCTTCACATACTTGTTGAACGGATCCTGGGTTTTTACTGGTTTGGATCACGTAGTAATGTGGTACCACACTGAAACATTCAATTAAACCTGGTCTTGATAAATATTTTAGAGGATAACGCATGTTAGGTCTGGGATAGGTCTGGGATTTGCACTCATCAGACTCATACTTTCGCACGCCTCACATACTCGTTGAACAGATCCTGGGTTATTTTCTGGTTTGGATCACATAGTAATGTGGTACCACACTGAAACAGTCGATTAAACCAGGTTTCGATCAATATTTTTGAGGATAACGCATGTCAGGTCTAGGTTAGGCCTGGGATTTTCACTCATCAGACTCATACTTTCGCATCCTTCACATACTTGTTGAACGGATCCTGGGTTTTTTCTGGTTTGGATCACGTAGTAATGTGGGACCACATTGAAACAATCAATTAAACCTGGTCTTGATAAATATTTTAGAGGATAACGCATGTTAGGTCTGGGTTTGGTCTAGGATTTGCCCTCGTCAGGCTCATACTTTCGCATATTTCTCATACTTCATGGCTAGATCCTGGGCTATTTCTGGATTGGATCACGTAGTAATGTGGTACCACACTGAAACAGTCGATTAAACCCGGTTTCTATCAATATTTTTGAGGATAACGCAAGTTAGGTCTGGGATAGGTCTGGGATTTGCCCTCATCAGGGTCATACTTTCGCGTTTTTCACATACTTGTTGAACAGATCCTGGGTTTTTTCCTGTTTGGGTCACGTAGTAGTGTGGTACCACACTGACACAGTCGCTTAAACCTGGTTTCGATCAATATTTTTGGGGATAACGCATGTTAGGTCTAGGTTAGGTCTGGGATTTTCACTCATCAGGCTCATACTTTCGCATTTTTCTCATACTTCATGGCTAGATCCTGGGCTATTTCTGGATTGTATCACGTAGTAATGTGGTACCACACTGAAACAGTCAATTAAACCTGGTTTCGCTCAATATTTTAGAAGATAACGCATGTTAGGCCTAGGTTAGGCCTGGGATTTGCCCTCATCAGGGTCATACTTTCGCAGTTTTAACATGCATGTTGACCTGATCGAGTGTTTTTTCTGCTTTGGATCACGTAGTAAAGTGGTACCACAAATAAAACAGTCAATTAAACCTGGTTTCGATCACTATTTTAGAGGATAACGCAAGTTAGGTCTGGGATAGGTCTGGGATTAGCCCTCATCAGGCTCATACTTTCGCAGTTTTAACATGCATGTTGACCTGATCGAGGGTTTTTTCTGCTTTGGATCACGTAGTAAAGTGGTACCACAACTAAAACAGTCAATTAAACCTGGTTTCGATCAATATTTTAGAGAATAATTCATGTTAGGTCTAGGTTAGGTCTGGGATTAGCCCTCATCAGACTCATACTTTCGCACACTTCACATACTCGTTGACAAGATCCTGGGTTTTTTTCTTGTTTGGATCACGTAGTAATGTGGTACCACACTGAAACAGTCGATTAAACCTGGTTTCGATTAATATTTTAGAGGATAACGCATGCTAGGTCTGGGATAGGTCTGGGATTCGGCCTCATCAGGGTCATACTTTCGCATATTTCTCATACTTCATGGCTAGATCTTGGGCTTTTTCTGGATTGTATCATGTAGTCATGAAGTACAACACTGAAACAGTCAATTAAACCTGGTTTCCATCAATATCTTAGGGGACAACGCAAGTTAGGTCTGGGATAGGTCTGGGATTTGCCCACATCAGGCTCATACTTTCGCGTTTTTCACATACTTGTTGAACAGATCCTGGGTTTTTTCTGGTTTGGATCACGTAGTACTGTGGTACCACACTGAAACAGTACATTAAACCTGGTTTCGATCAATATTTTTGAGGATAACGCATGTTAGGTCTAGGTTAGGCCGGGGATTTTCACTCATCAGACTCATACTTTCGCATTCTTCACATACTTGTTGAACGGATCCTGGGTTTTGTCTGGTTTGGATCACGTAGTAATGTGGTACCACACTGAAACATTCAATTAAACCTGGTCTTGATAAATATTTTAGAGGATAACGCATGTTAGGTCTGGGTTAGGTCTAGGATTTGCCCCCATCAGGCTTATACTTTCGCATATTTCTCATACTTCATGGCTGGATCCTGGGCTATTTTTGGATTGGGTCACGTAGTAATGTGGTACCACACTGAAACAGTCGATTAAACCAGGTTTCTATCAATATTTTTGAGGAAAACGCAAGTTAGGTCTGGGATAGGTCTGGGATTTGCCCTCATCAGGCTCATACTTTCGCGTTTTTCACATACTTGTTGAACAGATCCTGGGTTTTTTCCTGTTTGGGTGACGTAGTAGTGTGGTGCCACACTGAAACAGTCGATTAAACCTGGTTTCGATCAATATTTTTGAGGATAACGCATGTTAGGTCTAGGTTAGGTCTGGGATTTGCCCTCATCAGACACATACTTTCGCATTCTTCACATACTTGTTGAACGGATCCTGGGTTTTGTCTGGTTTGGATCACGAAGTAATGTGGTACCACACTGAAACATTCAATTAAACCTGGTCTTGATAAATATTTTAGAGGATAACGCATGTTAGGTCTGGGTTAGGTCTAGGATTTGCCCCCATCAGGCATATACTTTCGCATATTTCTCATGCTTCATGGCTGGATCCTGGGCTATTTCTGGATTGGGTCACGTAGTAATGTGGTACCACACTGAAACAGTCAATTAAGCCTGGTTTTGATCAATATTTTACAGAATAATTCATGTTAGGTCCAGGTTAGGTCTGGGATTTGCTCTCGTCGGGCTCTTTCTTTCGCATATTTCTCATACTTGATGGCTAGATCCTGGGCTTTTTCTGGATTGCATCACGTAGTAATGAAGTGCAACACTGAAACAGTCAATTAAGCCTGGTTTCCATCAATATTTTAGAGGACAACGCATGTTAGGTCTAGGTTAGCCCAGGGATTTTCACTCATCAGACTCATACTTTCGCATTCTTCACATACTTGTTGAACGGATCCTGGGTTTTTTCTGGTTTGGATCACGTAGTAATGTGGGACCACACTGAAACAATCAATTAAACCTGGTCATGATAAATATTTTAGAGGATAACGCATGTTAGGTCTGGGTTTGGTCTTGGATTTGCCCTCGTCAGGCTCATACTTTCGCATATTTCTCATACTTCATGGCTAGATCCTGGGCTATTTCTGGATTGTGTCACGTAGTAGTGTGGTGCCACACTGAAACAGTCGATTAAACCTGGTTTCGATCAATATTTTTGAGGATAACGCATGTTAGGTCTAGGTTAGGTCTGGGATTTTCACTCACCAGGCTCATACTTTCGCATTTTTCTCATACTTCATGGCTAGATCCTGGGCTATTTCTGGATTGTATCACGTAGTAATGTGGTACCACACTGAAACAGTCAATTAAACCTGGTTTCGCTCAATATTTTAGAAGATAACTCATGTTAGGCCTAGGTTAGGCCAGGGATTTGCCCTCATCAGGGTCATTCTTTCGCAGTTTTAACATACATGTTGGCCTGATCGAGGGTTTTTTCTGCTTTGGATCACGTAGTGAAGTGGTACCGCACTGAAGCAGACCATTAAACCTGGTTTCGATCAATGTTTTAGAGAATATTTCATGTTAGGTCTAGGTTAGGTCTGGGATTCGCCCTCATCAGGCTCATACTTTCGCATATTTCTCATATTTGATGGCTAGATCCTGGGTTTCTTCCGGTTTGGGTCACGTAGTAGTGTGGTACCACACTGAAACAGTCGATTAAACCTGGTTTCGAACAATATTTTTTAGGATAACGCATGTTAGGTCTAGGTTAGGCCGGGGATTTTCACTCATCAGACTCATACTTTCGCATTCTTCACATACTTGTTGAACGGATCCTGGGTTTTTACTGGTTTGGATCACGTAGTAATGTGGTACCACACTGAAACATTCAATTAAACCCGGTCTTGATAAATATTTTAGAGGATAACGCATGTTAGGTCTGGGATAGGTCTGGGATTTGCACTCATCAGACTCATACTTTCGCACGCCTCACATACTCGTTGAACAGATCCTGGGTTATTTTCTGGTTTGGATCACATAGTAATGTGGTACCACACTGAAACAGTCGATTAAACCAGGTTTCGATCAATATTTTTGAGGATAACGCATGTCAGGTCTAGGTTAGGCCTGGGATTTTCACTCATCAGACTCATACTTTCGCATCCTTCACATACTTGTTGAACGGATCCTGGGTTTTTTCTGGTTTGGATCACGTAGTAATGTGGGACCACATTGAAACAATCAATTAAACCTGGTCTTGATAAATATTTTAGAGGATAACGCATGTTAGGTCTGGGTTTGGTCTAGGATTTGCCCTCGTCAGGCTCATACTTTCGCATATTTCTCATACTTCATGGCTAGATCCTGGGCTATTTCTGGATTGGATCACGTAGTAATGTGGTACCACACTGAAACAGTCGATTAAACCCGGTTTCTATCAATATTTTTGAGGATAACGCAAGTTAGGTCTGGGATAGGTCTGGGATTTGCCCTCATCAGGCTCATACTTTCGCGTTTTTCACATACTTGTTGAACAGATCCTGGGTTTTTTCCTGTTTGGGTCACGTAGTAGTGTGGTACCACACTGACACAGTCGCTTAAACCTGGTTTCGATCAATATTTTTGGGGATAACGCATGTTAGGTCTAGGTTAGGTCTGGGATTTTCACTCATCAGGCTCATACTTTCGCATTTTTCTCATACTTCATGGCTAGATCCTGGGCTATTTCTGGATTGTATCACGTAGTAATGTGGTACCACACTGAAACAGTCAATTAAACCTGGTTTCGCTCAATATTTTAGAAGATAACGCATGTTAGGCCTAGGTTAGGCCTGGGATTTGCCCTCATCAGGGTCATACTTTCGCAGTTTTAACATGCATGTTGACCTGATCGAGTGTTTTTTCTGCTTTGGATCACGTAGTAAAGTGGTACCACAAATAAAACAGTCAATTAAACCTGGTTTCGATCACTATTTTAGAGGATAACGCAAGTTAGGTTTGGGATAGGTCTGGGATTAGCCCTCATCAGGCTCATACTTTCGCAGTTTTAACATGCATGTTGACCTGATCGAGGGTTTTTTCTGCTTTGGATCACGTAGTAAAGTGGTACCACAACTAAAACAGTCAATTAAACCTGGTTTCGATCAATATTTTAGAGAATAATTCATGTTAGGTTTAGGTTAGGTCTGGGATTAGCCCTCATCAGACTCATACTTTCGCACACTTCACATACTCGTTGACAAGATCCTGGGTTTTTTTCTTGTTTGGATCACGTAGTAATGTGGTACCACACTGAAACAGTCGATTAAACCTGGTTTCGATTAATATTTTAGAGGATAACGCATGCTAGGTCTGGGATAGGTCTGGGATTCGGCCTCATCAGGGTCATACTTTCGCATATTTCTCATACTCCATGGCTAGATCTTGGGCTTTTTCTGGATTGTATCATGTAGTCATGAAGTACAACACTGAAACAGTCAATTAAACCTGGTTTCCATCAATATCTTAGAGGACAACGCAAGTTAGGTCTGGGATAGGTCTGGGATTTGCCCACATCAGGCTCATACTTTCGCGTTTTTCACATACTTGTTGAACAGATCCTGGGTTTTTTCTGGTTTGGATCACGTAGTACTGTGGTACCACACTGAAACAGTACATTAAACCTGGTTTCGATCAATATTTTTGAGGATAACGCATGTTAGGTCTAGGTTAGGCCGGGGATTTTCACTCATCAGACTCATACTTTCGCATTCTTCACATACTTGTTGAACGGATCCTGGGTTTTGTCTGGTTTGGATCACGTAGTAATGTGGTACCACACTGAAACATTCAATTAAACCTGGTCTTGATAAATATTTTAGAGGATAACGCATGTTAGGTCTGGGTTAGGTCTAGGATTTGCCCCCATCAGGCTTATACTTTCGCATATTTCTCATACTTCATGGCTGGATCCTGGGCTATTTTTGGATTGGGTCACGTAGTAATGTGGTACCACACTGAAACAGTCGATTAAACCAGGTTTCTATCAATATTTTTGAGGAAAACGCAAGTTAGGTCTGGGATAGGTCTGGGATTTGCCCTCATCAGGCTCATACTTTCGCGTTTTTCACATACTTGTTGAACAGATCCTGGGTTTTTTCCTGTTTGGGTGACGTAGTAGTATGGTGCCACACTGAAACAGTCGATTAAACCTGGTTTCGATCAATATTTTTGAGGATAACGCATGTTAGGTCTAGGTTAGGTCTGGGATTTGCCCTCATCAGACACATACTTTCGCATTCTTCACATACTTGTTGAACGGATCCTGGGTTTTGTCTGGTTTGGATCACGAAGTAATGTGGTACCACACTGAAACATTCAATTAAACCTGGTCTTGATAAATATTTTAGAGGATAACGCATGTTAGGTCTGGGTTAGGTCTAGGATTTGCCCCCATCAGGCTTATACTTTCGCATATTTCTCATGCTTCATGGCTGGATCCTGGGCTATTTCTGGATTGGGTCACGTAGTAATGTGGTACCACACTGAAACAGTCAATTAAGCCTGGTTTTGATCAATATTTTACAGAATAATTCATGTTAGGTCCAGGTTAGGTCTGGGATTTGCTCTCGTCGGGCTCTTTCTTTCGCATATTTCTCATACTTGATGGCTAGATCCTGGGCTTTTTCTGGATTGCATCACGTAGTAATGAAGTGCAACACTGAAACAGTCAATTAAGCCTGGTTTCCATCAATATTTTAGAGGACAACGCATGTTAGGTCTAGGTTAGCCCAGGGATTTTCACTCATCAGACTCATACTTTCGCATTCTTCACATACTTGTTGAACGGATCCTGGGTTTTTTCTGGTTTGGATCACGTAGTAATGTGGGACCACACTGAAACAATCAATTAAACATGGTCATGATAAATATTTTAGAGGATAACGCATGTTAGGTCTGGGTTTGGTCTTGGATTTGCCCTCGTCAGGCTCATACTTTCGCATATTTCTCATACTTCATGGCTAGATCCTGGGCTATTTCTGGATTGTGTCACGTAGTAGTGTGGTGCCACACTGAAACAGTCGATTAAACCTGGTTTCGATCAATATTTTTGAGGATAACGCATGGGTAGGTCTAGGTTAGGTCTGGGATTTTCACTCACCAGGCTCATACTTTCGCATTTTTCTCATACTTCATGGCTAGATCCTGGGCTATTTCTGGATTGTATCACGTAGTAATGTGGTACCACACTGAAACAGTCAATTAAACCTGGTTTCGCTCAATATTTTAGAAGATAACTCATGTTAGGCCTAGGTTAGGCCAGGGATTTGCCCTCATCAGGGTCATTCTTTCGCAGTTTTAACATACATGTTGGCCTGATCGAGGGTTTTTTCTGCTTTGGATCACGTAGTGAAGTGGTACCGCACTGAAGCAGACCATTAAACCTGGTTTCGATCAATGTTTTAGAGAATATTTCATGTTAGGTCTAGGTTAGGTCTAGGATTTGCCCCCATCAGGCTCATACTTTCGCATATTTCTCATACTTCATGGCTGGATCCTGGGCTATTTCTGGATTGGATCACGTGGTAATGTGGTACCACACTGAAACAGTCAATTAAACCTGGTTTCCATCAATATTTTAGAGGAAAACGCATGTTAGGTCTAGGTTAGGCCTGGGATTTGCCCACATCAGGGTCATACTTCCGCAGTTTTAACATACATGTTGACCTGATCGAGGGTTTTTTCTTCTTTGGATCACGTAGTGAAGTGGAACCGCACTGAAGCAGACCATTAAACCTGGTTTGGATCAATATTTTAGAGGATAACGCATGTTAGGTTTGGGTTAGGTCTAGGATTTGCACTCATCAGGCTCATACTTTCGCATATTTCTCATACTTCATGGCTAGATCCTGGGCTGTTTCAGGATTGTATCACGTAGTAATGTGGTACCACGCTGAAACAGTCAATTAAAACTGGTTTCGATCAATATTTTAGAGGATGACGCAAGTTTGGTCTGGGATAGGTCTGGGATTTGCCCTCATCAGGCTCATACTTTCGCGATTTTCACATACTTGTTGAACTGGTCCTCGGTTTTTTCTGGTTTGGATCACGTAGCAATGTGGTACCACACTGAAGCAGTCGGTTAAACCTGGTTTCGATCAATATTTTAGAGAATAGCGCAAGTTTGGTCTGGGATAGGTCTGGGATTTGCCCTCATCAGGCTCATACTTTCGCATTCTTCACATACTTGTTGAACGGATCCTGGGTTTTTTCTGGTTTGGATCACGTAGTAATGTGGGACCACACTGAACCAATCAATTAAACCTGGTCATGATCAATATTTTAGAGAATAATTCATGTTATGTCTAGGTTAGGTCTGGGATTTGCTCCCATCAGGCTCATTCTTTCGCATATTTCTCATACTTGATGGCTAGATCCTGGGCTTTTTCTGGATTGCATCACGTAGTAATGAAGTACAACACTGAAACAGTCAATTAAACCTGGTCTTGATAAATATTTTAGAGGATAACGCATGTTAGGTTTGGGTTAGGTCTAGGATTTGCCCTCATCAGGCTCATACTTTCGCATATTTCTCATACTTCATGGCTATATCCTGGGCTGTTTCTGGATTGTATCACGTAGTAATGTGGTACCACGCTGAAACAGTCAATTAAAACTGGTTTCGATCAATATTTTAGAGGATATCGCATGTTAGGTCTGGGATAGGTCTGGGATTTGCCCTCATCAGACTCATACTTTCGCACACTTCACATACTCGTTGAACAGATCCTGGGTTATTTTCTGGTTTGGATCACCTAGTAATGTGGTACCGCACTGAAACAGTCGATTAAACCAGGTTTCGATCAATATTTTTGAGGATAACGCATGTTAGGTCTAGGTTAGGCCTGGGATTTTCACTCATCAGACTCCTACTTTCGCATATTTCTCATACTTCATGGCTAGATCCTGGGCTATTTCTGGATTGGATCACGTAGTAAAGTGGTACCACACTGAAACAGTCCATTAAACCTGGTATGGATCAATATTTTAGAGGATAACGCATGTTAGGTCTGGGATAGGTCTGGGATTTGCCCTCATCAGGCTCATACTTTCGCGTTTTTCACATACTTGTTGAACAGATCCTGGGTTTTTTCCTGTTTGGGTCACGTAGTAGTGTGGTACCACACTGAAACAGTCGACTAAACCTGGTTTCGATCAATATTTTTGAGGATAACGCATGTTAGGTCTAGGTTAGGTCTGGGATTTTCGCTCATCAGGCTCATACTTTCGCATTTTTTCATACTTCATGGCTAGATCCTGGGCTATTTCTGGATTGTATCACGTAGTAATGTGGTACCACACTGAAACATTCAATTAAACCTGGTTTCGCTCAATATTTTAGAAGATAACGCATGTTAGGCCTAGGTTAGGCCTGGGATTTGCCCTCGACAGGGTCATACTTTCGCAGTTTTAACATACATGTTGGCCTGATCGAGGGTTTTTTCTGCTTTGGATCACGTAGTGAAGTGGTACCACGCTGAAACAGTCAATTAAAACTGGTTTCGATCAATATTTTAGAGGATAACGTATGTTAGGTCTGGGATAGGTCTGGGATTTGCCCTCATCAGACTCATACTTTCGCACACTTCACATACTCGTTGAACAGATCCTGGGTTATTTTCTGGTTTGGATCACCTAGTAATGTGGTACCGCACTGAAACAGTCGATTAAACCAGGTTTCGATCAATATTTTTGAGGATAACGCATGTTAGGTCTAGGTTAGGCCTGGGATTTTCACTCATCAGACTCCTACTTTCGTATTCTTCACATATTTGTTGAACGGATCCTGGGTTTTTTCTGGTTTGGATTACGTAGTAATGAGGGACCACACTCAAACAATCAAATAAACCTGGTCTTGATAAATATTTTAGAGGATAAAGCATGTTAGGTCTTCGTTAGGTCTAGGATTTGCCCTCGTCAGGCTCATACTTTCGCATATTTCTCATACTTCATGGCTAGATCCTGGGCTATTTCTGGATTGGATCACGTAGTAAAGTGGTACCACACTGAAACAGTCCATTAAACCTGGTATGGATCAATATTTTAGAGGATAACGCATGTTAGGTCTGGGATAGGTCTGGGATTTGCCCTCATCAGGCTCATACTTTCGCGTTTTTCACATACTTGTTGAACAGATCCTGGGTTTTTTCCTGTTTGGGTCACGTAGTAGTGTGGTTCCACACTGAAACAGTCGACTAAACCAGGTTTCGATCAATATTTTTGAGGATAACGCATGTTAGGTCTAGGTTAGGTCTGGGATTTTCGCTCATCAGGCTCATACTTTCGCATTTTTTCATACTTCATGGCTAGATCCTGGGCTATTTCTGGATTGTATCACGTAGTAATGTGGTACCACACTGAAACAGTCAATTAAACCTGGTTTCGCTCAATATTTTAGAAGATAACGCATGTTAGGCCTAGGTTAGGCCTGGGATTTGCCCTCGACGGGGTCATACTTTCGCAGTTTTAACATACATGTCGGCCTGATCGAGGGTTTTTTCTGCTTTGGATCACGTAGTGAAGTGGTACCGCACTGAAGCAGACCATTAAACCTGGTTTGGATCAATATTTTTGAGGATAACGCATGTTAGGTTTGGGTTAGGTCTAGAATTTGCACTCATCAGGCTCATACTTTCGCATATTTCTCATACTTCATGGCTAGATCCTGGGCTGTTTCAGGATTGTATCACGTAGTAATGTGGTACCACGCTGAAACAGTCAATTAAACCTGGTTTCAATCATTATTTTAGAGGATAACGCATGTTAGGTCTAGGTTAGGCCGGGGATTTGCCCTCATCAGGGTCATACTTTCGCATTCTTCACATACTTGTTGAACGGATCCTGGGTTTTTTCTGGTTTGGATCACGTAGTAATGTGGGACCACACCGAAACAATCAATTAAATCAGGTCTTGATAAATATTTTAGAGGATAACGCATGTCAGGTCTGGGATATGTCTGGGATTTGACCTCATCAGGGTCATACTTTCGCAGTTTTAACACGCATGTTGACCTCATCGAGGTGTTTTTCTGCTTTGGATCACGTAGTAAAGTGGTACCACAACTAAAACAGTCAATTAAACCTGGTTTCGATCATTATTTTAGAGGATAACGCATGTTAGGTCTAGGTTAGGCCGGGGATTTGCCCTCATCAGGGTCATACTTTCGCATTCTTCACATACTTGTTGAACGGATCCTGGGTTTTTACTGGTTTGGATCACGTTGTAATGTGGTACCACACTGAAACATTCAATTAAACCTGGTTTTGATCAATATTTTAGAGAATAATTCATGTTAGGTCTAGGTTAGGTCTGGTGTTTGCTTTCATCAGGCTCATTCCTTCGCAGTTTTAACATACATGTTGACGTGATCGAGGGTTTTTTCTGCTTTGGATCACGTAGTAAAGTGGTACCACACTGAAACTGTCCATTAAACCTGGTTTCCATCAATATTTTAGAGGACAACGCATGTTAGGTCTAGGTAAGGCCTGGGATTTGCCCTCATCAGGGTCATACTTTCGCAGTTTTAACATGCATGTTGACCTCATCGAGGGTTTTTTCTGCTTTGGATCACGTAGTAAAGTGGTACCACAACTAAAACAGTCAATTGAACCTGGTTTCGATCATTATTTTAGAGGATAACGCAAGCTAGGTCTGGGATAGGTCTGGGATTAGCCCTCATCAGACTCATACTTTCGCATTCTTCACATACTTGTTGAACGGATCCTGGGTTTTTACTGGTTTGGATCACGTAGTAATGTGGTACCACACTGAAACAGTCAATTAAACCTGGTTTCGATCAATACTTTAGAGAGTAATTCATGTTAGGTCTAGGTTAGGTCTGGGATTTGCTCTCATCTGGCTCATTCTTTCGCATATTTCTCATACTTGATGTCTAGATCCTGGGCTTTTTCTGGATTGCATCACGTAGTAATGAAGTACAACACTGAAACAGTCAATTAAACCTGGTGTCCATCAATATTTTAGAGGACAACGCATGTTAGGTCTAGGTTAGGCCTGGGATTTGCCCTCATCAGGGTCATACTTTCGCAGTTTTAACATACACGTTGACCTGATCGAGGGTTTTTTCCGCTTTGGATCACGTAGTAAAGTGGTACCACACTGATGCAATCCATTAAACCCGGTTTGGATCAATATTTTAGAGGATAACGCATGTTAGGTTTGGGTTAGGTCTAGGATTTGCCCTCATCAGGCTCATACTTTCGCATATTTCTCATACTTCATGGCTAGATCCTGGGCTTTTTCTAGATTGTTTCACGTAGTAATGTGGTACCACGCTGAAACAGTCAATTAAACCTGGTTTCGATCAATATTTTAGAGGATAACGCAAGTTAGGTCTGGGATAGGTCTGGGATTCGCCCTCATCAGGCTCATACTTTCGCATTTTTCACATACTTGTTGAACTGATCCTGGGTTTTTTCTGGTTTGGATCACGTAGCAATGTGGCACCACACTGAAACAGTCGATTAAACCTGGTTTCGATCAATATTTTAGAGGATAACGCAAGTTTGGTCTGGGATAGGTCTGGGATTTGCCCTCATCAGCCTCATACCTTCGCATATTTCTCATACTTGATGGCTAGATCCTGGACTTTTTCTGGATTGCATCACGTAGTAATGAAGTACAACACTGAAACAGTCAATTAAACCTGGTGTCCATCAATATTTTAGAGGACAACGCATGTTAGGTCTAGGTTAGGTCTGGTATTTGCTCTCATCAGGCTCATTCTTTCGCATATTTCTCATACTCGATGGCTAGATCCTGGGCTTTTTCTGGATTGCATCACGTAGTAATGAAGTACAACACTGAAACAGTCAATTCAACCTGGTATCGATCAATATTTTAGAGGACAACGCATGTTAGGTCTAGGTTAGGCCTGGGATTTGCCCTCATCAGGGTCATACTTTCGCAGTTTTAACATACATGTTGCCGTGATCGAGGGTTTTTTCTGCTTTGGATCACGTAGTAAAGTGGTACCACACTGAAACAGTCCATTAAACCTGGTTTGGATCCACATTTTAGAGGATAACGCATGTTAGGTCTAGGTTAGCCCTGGGATTTTCACTCATCAGACTCATACATTCGCATTCTTCAGATACTTGTTGAACGGATCCTGGGTTTTTTCTGGTTTGGATCACGTAGTAATGTGGGACCACGCTGAAACAGTCAATTAAACCTGGATTCGATCAATATTTTAGAGAATAATTCATGTTTGGTCTAGGTTAGGTCTGGGATTTGCTCTCATCAGACTCATACTTTCGCATTCATCACATACTTGTTGAACGGATCCTGGGTTTTTTCTGGTTTGGATCACGTAGTAATGTGGGACCACACCGAAACAATCAATTGAATCAGGTCTTCATAAATATTTTAGAGGATAACGCATGTCAGGTCTGGGATATGTCTGGGATTTGACCTCATCAGGGTCATACTTTCGCAGTTTTAACACGCATGTTGACCTCATCGAGGGGTTTTTCTGCTTTGGATCACGTAGTAAAGTGGTACCACAACTAAAACAGTCAATTAAACCTGGTTTCGATCATTATTTTAGAGGATAACGCATGTTAGGTCTAGGTTAGGCCGGGGATTTGCCCTCATCAGGGTCATACTTTCGCATTCTTCACATACTTGTTGAACGGATCCTGGGTTTTTACTGGTTTGGATCACGTTGTAATGTGGTACCACACTGAAACATTCAATTAAACCTGGTTTTGATCAATATTTTAGAGAATAATTCATGCTAGGTCTAGGTTAGGTCTGGTGTTTGCTTTCATCAGGCTCATTCCTTCGCAGTTTTAACATACATGTTGACGTGATCGAGGGTTTTTTCTGCTTTGGATCACGTAGTAAAGTGGTACCACACTGAAACTGTCCATTAAACCTGGTTTCCATCAATATTTTAGAGGACAACGCATGTTAGGTCTAGGTAAGGCCTGGGATTTGCCCTCATCAGGGTCATACTTTCGCAGTTTTAACATGCATGTTGACCTCATCGAGGGTTTTTTCTGCTTTGGATCACGTAGTAAAGTGGTACCACAACTAAAACAGTCAATTGAACCTGGTTTCGATCATTATTTTAGAGGATAACGCAAGCTAGGTCTGGGATAGGCGGCGCGGGAGCTCAGAGGGCGGAACGCCCGTCTGCAGCTCCTGTTGGAGGAGGAGCGACAGGGGAGGAGGAGGGCAGAGGCGCTGTGGAACAGCGCGGCCCTCCCTCCCATCCTCCCTCCTCCTCCACCGCCGCGTCCCTCGGCGGAGGCAAATAAGCGGAGTGCGGCGGCAGTGGTGCGGGGCACCGCGGGCCCCTCCACCCGCACTCCGCCCGTGAAGAAGGCCCCGTCCTCCTCAGAAGACGATCTTCTGAGGAGGATTGGGGACATGATTGATGGCAAGCTGGCCGCCTTCCGGGAGGAGCTCCTCGCCGGAAGAGCGGTCAGCAGGAAGGCGGTGCCTCCCCGACCTGTTCCGGTACAGTCGGGGAAGGCAAAGAAGGGCGGAGTGAAGGCTCCGCCCAGCGTTGCGGCACCAGGGCCCCGGGTCGCGACCCCCAAGGGGGGTGGTGTACCCGTGGTCGCGGTGGTCGCGTCCTCCACAGCACCCTCCCAAGGGGGGGTGGCGTGGAGTGAGGTGGTGGGGCGGAAGGCGAAGCGGGCGGCGAGGAAGGCCTCGCAACCGCAGCCTCCGCCTCCGCCGCCGGCGGCCAAGGTAAAGGCCGCGAAGGTCGGGAAGGCACGACCAGGTCGTCCCCCAAAAACGGCAGCGGTGACGCTGACCGTTGCGCAGGGTGGCGACCTGACCCTCGCGGAAGCGATGCGGCTCGCCAGGGAGAATATCTCCCTGGAAGAGCTGGGCATCGCCTCCGTGAGGGCGAAGAGGGCCGTGACCGGGGGTCTCTTGCTGGAGATCCCCGGTGCAGAAGGCGGCGCGAAGGCGGATCGTCTCGCCCAGAGGCTCCGGGAGCAGCTGGGCGAGCGAGGTGTCCGGGTCGCCCGGCCCACGAAGCGCACGGAGATGCGCGTTTGTGGGCTGGGCGACTCGGTCAGCGCACAGGATGTGTCCCGTGCCCTTGCGAGGGCGGGGGACTGTCCTGTGGAGGACCTGCGGATCGGAGAGATCCGCAGGTCGCCCTCCGGCCTCGGGTCGGTGTGGGCCCGGTGCCCCCTCTCCGCCGCCCGTAAGGTGGCGGAATCCGGGAGGGTGTTGGTGGGGTGGGTTTCGGCGCGAGTGGAAATCCTCGCGCCGCGCCCGCTCCAGTGTCACCGCTGCCTCGAATTGGGGCACGTGAGGCAGTGGTGCACCTCGCCGGTGGACCGCAGCGGTCAGTGTTACCGCTGCGGTGCCAAAGAGCACCGTGCGAGCCAGTGCTCGGCGGCCCCCCACTGCCCGCTGTGTGCGGACATGGGGAGGCCAGCCGATCACAGGGTGGGGAGCAAGAAGTGCTCCCCCCCCTCCCGGAAGGAGAGGAAGAGGCGGGCTGCACCGGCTCCGGTGCCGAGGGCGGTGGCATCGTCCTCCATGGAGGTGGACGGTGCTACGGGGACGGACGGCCGGGAGGAGGCTGGCGCGGCCATTAATTAATGCCGCCCCGCCTCCTCCTCCAGGCCAACCTCAACCACTGCCGCGCGGCACAGGACTTGATGTCCCAAGTCCTCGCGGAGTGGGGGGTTGGCCTGGCGGTCGCCGCCGAGCCGTACCGCGTCCCTGATCACCCTCATTGGGTGGGCGACGCGGACGGCTTGGTGGCGACGGTATGGGGAGGGGGCGACGGGTCCCCACCGTTCTCCTTGTTGGAGCGCGGTCGGGGATTCGTCGCCGTGGACTGGGGGGGAGTCGCTGTGGTGGGGTGCTACATTTCGCCCCGTAGCGGTCACGCTGCGTTCGAGCTGTACCTGGCCGAGGTCGCGGCATGCGTGCAGCGCTACGCGGCCCGGCCGGTGCTGGTCCTGGGGGATTTTAATGCCAAGTCGGTGGCTTGGGGATCCCCCAGGACCTCCGTTCGCGGCGGGATCCTGGGCGATTGGGCGGCGGGACTCGACCTCCGGGTATTGAACCGGGGGTCGGAGCACACATGCGTGCGGCGATATGGGGGGTCCATCGTGGATGTTGGATTCGCGACCCCCAACGCCGTGCGCATGGTGTCGGGTTGGCACGTGGTCGCGGGGGCAGAGACACTCTCCGATCACCGGTACATCCGGATGGAGGTCTCTGCCGCCGCGAGTGCATCCCGACACGGCCGCCTGCGTGGCACCCCACCACGCCGCTGGGCGCTTCGGCGCCTGGACAAGGACGCCCTGATGGCAGCTGCCCTCGCTGCAACTTGGCCGCAGGGAGCGGCCGAGTTGCCGAGCATAGAGGAGGAGGTCGCCCGGCTCGGAGCATTGGTCGCGGGTATTTGCGACGCGGCGATGCCTCGGGTCGGGCGGGCTTCTCCTCGCCGGGCGGTGTACTGGTGGTCGGACGCGATCGCGGAGTTGCGAGTCGCGGCTGTCCGCGCCCGACGCCAGTACACCCGCGCGCGCCGTCGTCAACGTACAGGCGACGGCGTGGCGCGAGCGAGGGCAGCTGATGACCTGTATGGAGCATACCGCGTGGCGCGGGTTGCTCTGCAGGTCGCCATCAAACGGGCCAAGACCCAGGCATGGAAGGAGCTCCTCCAAACCCTTGATGACGATCCATGGGGGCGCCCATATAAGGTGGTGCTGAATAAGCTCCGCCCGTGGGCGCCCCCCGTCACCGAGGGTCTTGACCCCCGGCTGCTGGAGGACGTAGTCAATACACTCTTCCCAATTGGGGAGTGGGGACCGCGTCCTCCGGCGGCGGCGGCTGTCCCAGTGGAGTGGACGGCCGAGCTGTGGGTCACGCAGGAGGAGCTGGCAGCGGCCATCAGACGGCTCGGGGTTCGTAACACGGCCCCGGGTCCGGATGGTGTGCCCGGCCGGGTTTGGGTCTTGACCCAGGGCGTCCTTGGGGCCGATCTCAGGCGGCTGTTCGACCGCTGCCTGAGGGACGGGCGATTCCCCCCCAGTTGGAAGGTGGCGAGGATGGTCCTCCTCCGGAAGGAGGGTCGGCCCGCGGAGTCTCCCTCCGCATACCGGCCCATTTGTCTCCTCGACGAGGTGGGCAAGCTCTTCGAGCGTGTGATTGCTGCCCGCCTCGTCGAGCACCTGTCGCGGGGTGATCCCGGTCTGGCCGACTGCCAGTTCGGTTTCCGGGGGGGCCGATCGACTATCGACGCGATAGGTCGTGTGAGGGCCCTCTCGGATGCGGCCGTCTCCCGGGGAGGGGTGGCATTGGCAGTATCCTTGGATATTGCCAATGCCTTTAACACCCTCCCCTGGGAAGAGATAAGGAGGGGACTCGAATATCATCGAGTCCCCCCTTGTCTCAGGGCGGTCGTCGGGGATTATCTCCGCGGCAGGTGGATCGAGTATCCGGGCCGGGATGGTGGTATGCGGAGGGAGGTGTACTGCGGTGTTCCGCAGGGGTCGGTCCTCGGGCCACTCCTGTGGAACATCGCGTACGACTCGGTGTTGCGGGCCGGCCTCCCCGACGGCGTCAGCACGGTGTGTTATGCGGATGACACACTGGTGCTGGCCGTCGGGGCGCACTGGGGGAGGGCCATGCGTCGCGCGGAGGAGGGGTCGCAACGCGTCGTCGACCGGATCAGGGGGATGGGGATGACGGTGGCGGTCCATAAGACCGAGGTGATTGCGTTTCATTCACCTCGGCAGGATCCGCCACCCCCTCTGATTCGGGTGGGTGGGGCTGACATCGAGGTGAAGCCCCAGATCAGGTATCTGGGGCTGATCCTCGATAGCCACTGGCGTTTCGAGAAGCATTTCCGCTGCCTGGTCCCCCGGTTGGAAAGGATGGTTGCGGCTCTGGGCCGGATCCTGCCCAACCTGGGGGGCCCGGCGGGCCGAGTTCGTCGCCTCTATGTGGCAATGGTCCAGTCGGTGGCCCTATACGGGGCCCCTGTCTGGGCGGACGACCTGGCTGCCTCCCGGCGCAGCATGACTATGCTGCGTCGGGTGCAGAGGCGCATGGCGCTCAGGGTCGTCCGCGGGTATCGGACCATGTCACATGAGGCGGCGACGGTTCTAGCGGGGATGCCGCCCATGGACCTGCTCGCGCGGTCGCACGCGGTGATGTACCGGCACCGCGTCGACCGTCGCGCGGGGGTGGGGGCGGTCCCGGGCGGGCAGGAACCTGCTTGGGGCGATTTGAAGCGCCAGGCCCGGCAGTCCGTGTTGCTCGCGTGGCAGGAGCGGCTGGCTCTGCCAACCGCGGGGCACCGGACTGTCGGGGCTGTTCGGCCACTCCTGAGGGAGTGGCTGGACAGAGGCCATGGCAGCCTCACCTACCGGCTGGCACAGGTATTTTCCGGGCATGGCAGCTTCGGAAGATACCTGTGCCGGATAGGGAAGGAGCCGACGGCGCGTTGCTGCCACTGCGACGCTGAGCAGGACACGGCGGATCATACCCTGGAGGTATGCCCCGCGTGGGAGGGGGAGCGCCGTGTCCTGGTCGGCGTCGTCGGGCGGGATGTCTCGCTGCCGGGCGTGGTGCGCGCCATGCTCGGCAGCGAGGAGAAGTGGAGGGCCGTGGCCTCCTTCTGCGAGAACGTAATGTTGCAGAAGGAGGCCGCGGGGAGGGAGCGCGAGCTTCAGCGGCGCACTGAAGCTCGCGCTCGTGCGGTGGCCCGAGGTCGTCGCCCGGTCGCGAGGCGTCGCGGGCGGCCGCCTCGGCGTGGCGGATGACCTAGGCTGGGAGGGGGCTCCTGAGGGGACCCTCCTCCCGCCAGGCGGCGCCGGGTCGGACCGGTTGGGGGTAAGAGTGCCTCCCCCTACGGGTCCGACGCAAGGGGAGGCACCCTCGGCGGTCTGGTGCGGCCATGAACGCCCGGCCGCCGAGGGGTGGAAACGGGGTCGCGGGCGGTTGCGAGTTGGGGCTCGCAGCCGCCACTAAACGCGGCCCCGGGACGGATAGCGGCGGGATGGAGTGGCCCCGTCCCGCCGCTATGAGGCAGTGTGTCTACTGGGGGGACCGATTGTCCCCCCGGGGGATGGGCGCGAAAGCGCGGGCACGGGGAGGATACCGGAAGAATGCTTCGAGCGATTCCCGGTATCCTCCCAAAGCGTGCCGAAGGGTCACCGTGGGGTTTTTAGTGGGTAGGTCCCGCGCCTGTCGTTGTACGGGCGCGGGGAATCCCACACACCCCTCCCACCTCTCCCCAAGGAGGTGGGAGGGAGTCTTTCGAAGATTTTCCCCACGACAAAAAAAAAAAAAAAAAAAAAAAAAAAGCTAGGTCTGGGATAGGTCTGGGATTAGCCCTCATCAGACTCATACTTTCGCATTCTTCACATACTTGTTGAACGGATCCTGGGTTTTTACTGGTTTGGATCACGTAGTAATGTGGTACCACACTGAAACAGTCAATTAAACCTGGTTTCGATCAATACTTTAGAGAGTAATTCATGTTAGGTCTAGGTTAGGTCTGGGATTTGCTCTCATCTGGCTCATTCTTTCGCATATTTCTCATACTTGATGTCTAGATCCTGGGCTTTTTCTGGATTGCATCACGTAGTAATGAAGTACAACACTGAAACAGTCAATTAAACCTGGTGTCCATCAATATTTTAGAGGACAACGCATGTTAGGTCTAGGTTAGGCCTGGGATTTGCCCTCATCAGGGTCATACTTTCGCAGTTTTAACATACACGTTGACCTGATCGAGGGTTTTTTCCGCTTTGGATCACGTAGTAAAGTGGTACCACACTGATGCAATCCATTAAACCCGGTTTGGATCAATATTTTAGAGGATAACGCATGTTAGGTTTGGGTTAGGTCTAGGATTTGCCCTCATCAGGCTCATACTTTCGCATATTTCTCATACTTCATGGCTAGATCCTGGGCTTTTTCTAGATTGTTTCACGTAGTAATGTGGTACCACGCTGAAACAGTCAATTAAACCTGGTTTCGATCAATATTTTAGAGGATAACGCAAGTTAGGTCTGGGATAGGTCTGGGATTCGCCCTCATCAGGCTCATACTTTCGCGTTTTTCACATACTTGTTGAACTGATCCTGGGTTTTTTCTGGTTTGGATCACGTAGCAATGTGGCACCACACTGAAACAGTCGATTAAACCTGGTTTCGATCAATATTTTAGAGGATAACGCAAGTTTGGTCTGGGATAGGTCTGGGATTTGCCCTCATCAGGCTCATACTTTCGCGTTTTTCACATACTTGTTGAACAGATCCTGGGTTTTTTCTGGTTTAAGTCACGTAGTAATGTGGTACCACACTGAAACAGTCGATTAAACCAGGTTTCGATCAATATTTTTGAGGATAACGCATGTTAGGTCCAGGTTAGGCCTGGGATTTTCACTCATCAGACTCATACTTTCGCATTCTTCACATACTTGTTGAACGGATCCTGGGCTTTTTCTGGATTGCATCACGTAGTAATGAAGTACAACACTGAAACAGTCAATTAAGCCTGATTTCGATGAATATTTTAGAGGATAACGCAAGTTAGGTCTGGGATAGGTCTGGGATTCGCCCTCATCAGGCTCATACCTTCGCATTCTTCACATACTAGTTGAACGGATCCTGGGTCTTTTCTGGTTTGGATCACATAGTAATGTGGTACCACACTGAAACATCCAAATAAACCTGGTCTTGATAAATATTTTAGAGGATAACGCATGTTAGGTTTGGGTTAGGTCTAGGATTTGCCCACATCAGGCACATACTTTCGCATATTTCTCATACTTCATGGCTAGATCCTGGGCTGTTTCTGGAATGTATCACGTAGTAATGTGGTACCACGCTGAAACAGTCAATTAAACCTTGTTTCGATCAATAATTTAGAGGATAACGCAAGTTAGGTCTGGGATATGTCTGGGATTCGCCCTCATCAGGCTCATACTTTCGCACACTTCGCGTACTCGTTTAACAGATCCTGGGTTTTTTCTGGTTTGGTTCATATAGAAATGTGGTACCACACTGAAACATTCAATTAAACCTGGTCTTGATAAATATTTTAGAGGATAACGCATGTTAGGTTTGGGTTAGGTCTAGGATTTGCCCTCATCAGGCTCATACTTTCGCATATTTCTCATACTTCATGGCTAGATCCTGGGCTATTTCTGGATTGGATCACGTAGTAATGTGGTAACACACTGAAACATTCAATGAAACCTGGTCTGGATAAATATTTTACAGGATAACGCATCTTAGGTCTGTGTTAGGTCTAAGATTTGCCCTCCTCAGGCTCACAGTTTCGCGTTTTTCGCATACTTGTTGAACAGATCCTGGGTTTTCTCTGGTTTGGATCACGAAGTAGTGAGGTACCACACTGAAACAGTCCATTAAACCTGGTTTCGCTCAATATCTTAGAAGATAACGCATGTTAGGTCTAGGTTAGGCCTGGGATTTTCACACATCAGACTCATGCTTTCGCATTTTTCACATACTTGTTGAACAGATCCTGGGTTTTTTCTGGTTTGGATCGCGCAGTAATGTGGTACCACACTGAAACAGTCCACTAAACCTGGTTTGGATCAATATTTTAGAGGATAATGCATGTTAGGTCTAGGTTAGCCCTGAGATTTTCACTCATCAGACTCATACTTTCGCATTCTTCAGATACTTGTTGAACGGATCCTGGGTTTTTTCTGGTTTGGATCACGTAGTAATGTGGGACCACGCTGAAACAGTCAATTAAACCTGGATTCGATCAATATTTTAGAGAATAATTCATGTTTGGTCTAGGTTAGGTCTGGGATTTGCTCTCATCAGACTCATACTTTCGCATTCATCACATACTTGTTGAACGGATCCTGTGTTTTTTCTGGTTTGGATCACGTAGTAATGTGGGACCACACCGAAACAATCAATTAAATCAGGTCTTGATAAATATTTTAGAGGATAACGCATGTCAGGTCTGGGATATGTCTGGGATTTGACCTCATCAGGGTCATACTTTCGCAGTTTTAACACGCATGTTGACCTCATCGAGGGGTTTTTCTGCTTTGGATCACGTAGTAAAGTGGTACCACAACTAAAACAGTCAATTAAACCAGGTTTCGATCATTATTTTAGAGGATAACGCATGTTAGGTCTAGGTTAGGCCGGGGATTTGCCCTCATCAGGGTCATACTTTCGCATTCTTCACATACTTGTTGAACGGATCCTGGGTTTTTACTGGTTTGGATCACGTTGTAATGTGGTACCACACTGAAACATTCAATTAAACCTGGTTTTGATCAATATTTTAGAGAATAATTCATGTTAGGTCTAGGTTAGGTCTGGTGTTTGCTTTCATCAGGCTCATTCCTTCGCAGTTTTAACATACATGTTGACGTGATCGAGGGTTTTTTCTGCTTTGGATGACGTAGTAAAGTGGTACCACACTGAAACTGTCCATTAAACCTGGTTTCCATCAATATTTTAGAGGACAACGCATGTTAGGTCTAGGTAAGGCCTGGGATTTGCCCTCATCAGGGTCATACTTTCGCAGTTTTAACATGCATGTTGACCTCATCGAGGGTTTTTTCTGCTTTGGATCACGTAGTAAAGTGGTACCACAACTAAAACAGTCAATTGAACCTGGTTTCGATCATTATTTTAGAGGATAACGCAAGCTAGGTCTGGGATAGGTCTGGGATTAGCCCTCATCAGACTCATACTTTCGCATTCTTCACATACTTGTTGAACGGATCCTGGGTTTTTACTGGATTGGATCACGTAGTAATGTGGTACCACACTGAAACAGTCAATTAAACCTGGTTTCGATCAATACTTTAGAGAGTAATTCATGTTAGGTCTAGGTTAGGTCTGGGATTTGCTCTCATCTGGCTCATTCTTTCGCATATTTCTCATACTTGATGTCTAGATCCTGGGCTTTTTCTGGATTGCATCACGTAGTAATGAAGTACAACACTGAAACAGTCAATTAAACCTGGTTTCCATCAATATTTTAAAGGACAACGCATGTTAGGTCTAGGTTAGGCCTGGGATTGGCCCTCATCAGGGTCATACTTTCGCAGTTTTAACATACATGTTGACCTGATCGAGGGTTTTTTCCGCTTTGGATCACGTAGTAAAGTGGTACCACACTGAAGCAGTCCATTAAACCCGGTTTGGATCAATATTTTAGAGGATAACGCATGTTAGGTTTGGGTTAGGTCTAGGATTTGCCCTCATCAGGCTCATACTTTCGCATATTTCTCATACTTCATGGCTAGATCCTGGGCTTTTTCTGGATTGCATCACGTAGTAATGACGTACAACACTGAAACAGTCAATTAAACCTGGTGTCCATCAATGTTTTAGAGGACAACGCATGTTAGGTCTAGGTTAGGCCTGGGATTTGCCCTCATCAGGGTCATACTTTCGCAGTTATAACATACACGTTGACCTGATCGAGTGTTTTTTCCGCTTTGGATCACGTAGTAAAGTGGTACCACACTGATGCAATAGATTAAACCCGGTTTGGATCAATATTTTAGAGGATAACGCATGTTAGGTTTGGGTTAGGTCTAGGATTTGCCCTCATCAGGCTCATACTTTCGCATATTTCTCATACTTCATGGCTAGATCCTGGGCTTTTTCTGGATTGTTTCACGTAGTAATGTGGTACCACGCTGAAACAGTCAATTAAACCTGGTTTCGATCAATATTTTAGAGGATAACGCAAGTTAGGTCTGGGATAGGTCTGGGATTCGCCCTCATCAGGCTCATACTTTCGCGTTTTTCACATACTTGTTGAACTGATCCTGGGTTTTTTCTGGTTTGGATCACGTAGCAATGTGGCACCACACTGAAACAGTCGATTAAACCTGGTTTCGATCAATATTTTAGAGGATAACGCAAGTTTGGTCTGGGATAGGTCTGGGATTTGCCCTCATCAGGCTCATACTTTCGCGTTTTTCACATACTTGTTGAACAGACCCTGGGTTTTTTCTGGTTTGAGTCACGTAGTAATGTGGTACCACACTGAAACAGTCGATTAAACCAGGTTTCGATCAATATTTTTGAGGATAACGCATGTTAGGTCCAGGTTAGGCCTGGGATTTTCACTCATCAGACTCATACTTTCGCATTCTTCACATACTTGTTGAACGGATCCTGGGCTTTTTCTGGATTGCATCACGTAGTAATGAAGTACAACACTGAAACAGTCAATTAAGCCTGATTTCGATGAATATTTTAGAGGATAACGCAAGTTAGGTCTGGGATAGGTCTGGGATTCGCCCTCATCAGGCTCATACCTTCGCATTCTTCACATACTAGTTGAACGGATCCTGGGTTTTTTCTGGTTTGGATCACGTAGTAATGTGGTACCACACTGAAACATTCAAATAAACCTGGTCTTGATAAATATTTTAGAGGATAACGCATGTTAGGTTTGGGTTAGGTCTAGGATTTGCCCACATCAGGCTCATGCTTTCGCATATTTCTCATACTTCATGGCTAGATCCTGGGCTGTTTCTGGATTGTATCACGTAGTAATGTGGTACCACGCTGAAACAGTCAATTAAACCTGGTCTGGATAAATATTTTAGAGGATAACGCATCTTAGGTCTGTGTTAGGTCTAAGATTTGCCCTCCTCAGGCTCACAGTTTCGCGTTTTTCGCATACTAGTTAAACAGATCCTGGGTTTTCTCTGGTTTGGATCACGAAGTAGTGAGGTACCACACTAAAACAGTCCATTAAACCTGGTTTCGCTCAATATCTTAGAAGATAACGCATGTTAGGTCTAGGTTAGGCCTGGGATTTGCCCTCATCAGGGTCATACTTTCGCAGTTTTAACATGCATGTTGACCTGATCGAGGGTTTTTTCTGCTTTGGATCACGTAGTAAAGTGGTACCACACTAAAACGGTCAATTAAACCTGGTTTCGATCAATATTTTAGAGGATAACGCAAGTTAGGCCTGGGATAGGTCTAGGATTTGCCCTCATCAGGCTCATTCTTTCGCATATTTCTCATACTTCATGGCTGGATCCTAGACTATTACTGTTTTGGATCACGTAGTAATGTGGTACCACACTGAAACAGTCAATTAAACCTGGTTTCGATCAATATTTTAGAGAATAATTCATGTTAGGTCTGGGTTAGGTCTGGGATTTGCTCTCATCAGGCTCATACTTTCGCATATTTCTTATACTTCATGGATAGATCCTGGGCTATTTTCTGGTTTGGATCACATAGTAATGTGGTACCACACTGAAACAGTCGATTAAACCAGGTTTCGATCTATATTCTTGAGGATAACGCATGTTAGGTCTAGGTAAGGCCTGGGATTTTCACTCATCAGACTCATTCTTTCGCATTCTTCACATACTTGTTGAACGGATCCTGGGTCTTTTCTGGTTTGGATCACGTAGTAATGTGGTACCACACTCAAACATCCAAATAAACCTGGTCTTGATAAATATTTTAGAGGATAACGCATGTTAGGTTTGGGTTAGGTCTAGGATTTGCCCACATCAGGCACATACTTTCGCATATTTCTCATACTTCATGGCTAGATCCTGGGCTGTTTCTGGAATGTATCACGTAGTAATGTGGTACCACGCTGAAACAGTCAATTAAACCTTGTTTCGATCAATAATTTAGAGGATAACGCAAGTTAGGTCTGGGATATGTCTGGGATTCGCCCTCATCAGGCTCATACTTTCGCACACTTCGCGTACTCGTTTAACAGATCCTGGGTTTTTTCTGGTTTGGTTCATATAGAAATGTGGTACCACACTGAAACATTCAATTAAACCTGGTCTTGATAAATATTTTAGAGGATAACGCATGTTAGGTTTGGGTTAGGTCTAGGATTTGCCCTCATCAGGCTCATACTTTCGCATATTTCTCATACTTCATGGCTAGATCCTGGGCTATTTCTGGATTGGATCACGTAGTAATGTGGTAACACACTGAAACATTCAATGAAACCTGGTCTGGATAAATATTTTACAGGATAACGCATCTTAGGTCTGTGTTAGGTCTAAGATTTGCCCTCCTCAGGCTCACAGTTTCGCGTTTTTCGCATACTTGTTGAACAGATCCTGGGTTTTCTCTGGTTTGGATCACGAAGTAGTGAGGTACCACACTGAAACAGTCCATTAAACCTGGTTTCGCTCAATATCTTAGAAGATAACGCATGTTAGGTCTAGGTTAGGCCTGGGATTTTCACTCATCAGACTCATGCTTTCGCATTTTTCACATACTTGTTGAACAGATCCTGGGTTTTTTCTGGTTTGGATCGCGCAGTAATGTGGTACCACACTGAAACAGCCCACTCAACCTGGTTTCGATCAATATTTTAGAGGATAACGAAAGTTATGTCTAGGTTAGACCTGGGATTTGCTCTCATCAGACTCATGCTTTCGCATTTTTCACATACTTGTTGAACAGATCCTGGGTTTTTTCTGGTGTGGATCACGCAGTAATGTGGTACCAAACTGAAACATTCAGTTAAACCTGGTCTTGATAAATATTTATGAGGATAACGCATGTTAGGTCTGGGTTAGGTCTAGGATTTGCCCTCATCAGGCTCATACTTTCGCATATTTCTTATACTTCATGGATAGATCCTGGGCTATTTTCTGGTTTGGATCACATAGTAATGTGGTACCACACTGAAACAGTCCACTAAACCTGGTTTGGATCAATATTTTAGAGGATAATGCATGTTAGGTCTAGGTTAGCCCTGAGATTTTCACTCATCAGACTCATACTTTCGCATTCTTCAGATACTTGTTGAACGGAGCCTGGGTTTTTTCTGGTATGGTTCACGTAGTAATGTGGTACCACACTGAAACAGTCGATTAAACCAGGTCTCGATAATATTTTAGAGGATAACGCATGTTAGGTCTGGGTTAGGTCTAGGATTTGCTCTCCTCAGGCTCATACTTTCGCATATTTCTCATACTTGATGGCTAGATCCTGGGCTTTTTCTGGATTGCATCACGTAGTAATGAAGTACAACACTGAAACAGTCAATTAAACCTGGTTTCCATCAATATCTTAGAGGACAACGCAAGTTAGGTCTGGGATAGGTCTGGGATTTGCCCTCATCAGACCCATACGTTCGCGTTTTTCACATACTTGTTGAACGGATCCTGGGTTTTTTCTGGTTTGGATCACGTAGTAATGTGGTACCACACTGAAACATTCAAATAAACCTGGTCTTGATAAATATTTTAGAGGATAACGCATGTTAGGTTTGGGTTAGGTCTAGGATTTGCCCACATCAGGCTCATACTTTCGCATATTTCTCATACTTCCTGGGCTGTTTCTGGATTGTATCACGTAGTAATGTGGTACCACGGTGAAACAGTCAATTAAACCTTGTTTCGATCAATATTTTAGAGGATAACGCAAGTTAGGTCTGGGATAGGTCTGGGATTCGCCCTCATCAGGCTCATACTTTCGCACACATCACAGACTCGTTTAACAGATCCTGGGTTTTTTCTGGTTTGGTTCACGTAGTAATGTGGTACCACACTGAAACATTCAATTAAACCTGGTCTTGATCAATATTTTAGAGGATAACGCATGTTAGGTTTGGGTTAGGTCTAGGATTTGCCCACATCAGGCTCATACTTTCGCTTTTTTCACATACTTGTTGAACAGATCCCGGCTTTTTCTGGTTTGGATCGCGCAGTAATGTGGTACCACACTGAAACAGCCCACTAAACCTGGTTTCGATCAATATTTTAGAGGATAACGAAAGTTAGGTCTAGGTTAGGCCTGGGATTTTCACTCATCAAACTCATTCTTTCGCATACTTCACATACTTGTTGAACGGATCCTGGGTTTTTTCTGGTTTGGATCACGCAGTATTGTGGGACCACACTGAAACAATCAATTAAACCTGGTCTTGATAAATATTTTAGAGGATAACGCATGTTAGGTCTGGGTTAAGTCTAGGATTTGCCCTCATCAGGCTCATACTTTCGCATATTCCTCATACTTCATGGCTAGATCCGGGGCTTTTTCTGGATTGCATCACGTAGTAATGAAGTACAACACTGAAACAGTCAATTAAACCTGGTTTCGATAAATATTTTAGAGAATAATTCATGTTAGGCCTAGGTTAGGCCTGGGATTTGCCCTCATCAGGGTCATACTTTCGCAGTTTTAACACGCATGTTGACCTCATCGAGGGGTTTTTCTGCTTTGGATCACGTAGTAAAGTGGTACCACAACTAAAACAGTCAATTAAACCTGGTTTCGATCATTATTTTAGAGGATAACGCATGTTAGGTCTAGGTTAGGCCGGGGATTTGCCCCCATCAGGGTCATACTTTCGCATTCTTCACATACTTGTTGAACGGATCCTGGGTTTTTACTGGTTTGGATCACGTTGTAATGTGGTACCACACTGAAACATTCAATTAAACCTGGTTTTGATCAATATTTTAGAGAATAATTCATGTTAGGTCTAGGTTAGGTCTGGTGTTTGCTTTCATCAGGCTCATTCCTTCGCAGTTTTAACATACATGTTGACGTGATCGAGGGTTTTTTCTGCTTTGGATCACGTAGTAAAGTGGTACCACACTGAAACTGTCCATTAAACCTGGTTTCCATCAATATTTTAGAGGACAACGCATGTTAGGTCTAGGTAAGGCCTGGGATTTGCCCTCATCAGGGTCATACTTTCGCAGTTTTAACATGCATGTTGACCTCATCGAGGGGTTTTTCTGCTTTGGATCACGTAGTAAAGTGGTACCACAACTAAAACAGTCAATTGAACCTGGTTTCGATCATTATTTTAGAGGATAACGCAAGCTAGGTCTGGGATAGGTCTGGGATTAGCCCTCATCAGACTCATACTTTCGCATTCTTCACATACTTGTTGAACGGATCCTGGGTTTTTACTGGTTTGGATCACGTAGTAATGTGGTACCACACTGAAACAGTCAATTAAACCCGGTTTGGATCAATATTTTAGAGGATAACGCATGTTAGGTTTGGGTTAGGTCTAGGATTTGCCCTCATCAGGCTCATACTTTCGCATATTTCTCATACTTCATGGCTAGATCCTGGGCTTTTTCTGGATTGCATCACGTAGTAATGAAGTACAACACTGAAACAGTCAATTAAACCTGGTGTCCATCAATATTTTAGAGGACAACGCATGTTAGGTCTAGGTTAGGCCTGGGATTTGCCCTCATTAAGGTCATACTTTCGCAGTTTTAACATACACGTTGACCTGATCGAGTGTTTTTTCCGCTTTGGATCACGTAGTAAAGTGGTACCACACTGATGCAATCCATTAAACCCGGTTTGGATCAATATTTTAGAGGATAACGCATGTTAGGTTTGGGTTAGGTCTAGGATTTGCCCTCATCAGGCTCATACTTTCGCATATTTCTCATACTTCATGGCTAGATCCTGGGCTTTTTCTGGATTGCATCACGTAGTAATGAAGTACAACACTGAAACAGTCAATTAAACCTGGTGTCCATCAATATTTTAGAGGACAACGCATGTTAGGTCTAGGTTAGGCCTGGGATTTGCCCTCATTAAGGTCATACTTTCGCAGTTTTAACATACACGTTGACCTGATCGAGTGTTTTTTCCGCTTTGGATCACGTAGTAAAGTGGTACCACACTGATGCAATCCATTAAACCCGGTTTGGATCAATATTTTAGAGGATAACGCATGTTAGGTTTGGGATAGGTCTGGGATTCGCCCTCATCAGGCTCATACTTTCGCGTTTTTCACATACTTGTTGAACTGATCCTGGGTTTTTTCTGGTTTGGATCACGTAGCAATGTGGCACCACACTGAAACAGTCGATTAAACCTGGTTTCGATCAATATTTTAGAGGATAACGCAAGTTTGGTCTGGGATAGGTCTGGGATTTGCCCTCATCAGGCTCATACTTTCGCGTTTTTCACATACTTGTTGAACAGATCCTGGGTTTTTTCTGGTTTGAGTCACGTAGTAATGTGGTACCACACTGAAACGGTCGATTAAACCAGGTTTCGATCAATATTTTTGAGGATAACGCATGTTAGGTCCAGGTTAGGCCTGGGATTTTCACTCATCAGACTCATACTTTCGCATTCTTCACATACTTGTTGAACGGATCGTGGGCTTTTTCTGGATTGCATCACGTAGTAATGAAGTACAACACTGAAACAGTCAATTAAGCCTGATTTCGATGAATATTTTAGAGGATAACGCAAGTTAGGTCTGGGATAGGTCTGGGATTCGCCCTCATCAGGCTCATACCTTCGCATTCTTCACATACTAGTTGAACGGATCCTGGTTTTTTTCTGGTTTGGATCACGTAGTAATGTGGTACCACACTGAAACATTCAAATAAACCTGGTCTTGATAAATATTTTAGAGGATAACGCATGTTAGGTTTGGGTTAGGTCTAGGATTTGCCCACATCAGGCTCATGCTTTCGCATATTTCTCATACTAGTTAAACAGATCCTGGGTTTTCTCTGGTTTGGATCACGAAGTAGTGAGGTACCACACTAAAACAGTCCATTAAACCTGGTTTCGCTCAATATCTTAGAAGATAACGCATGTTAGGTCTAGGTTAGGCCTGGGATTTGCCCTCATCAGGGTCATACTTTCGCAGTTTTAACATGCATGTTGACCTGATCGAGGGTTTTTTCTGCTTTGGATCACGTAGTAAAGTGGTACCACACTAAAACGGTCAATTAAACCTGGTTTCGATCAATATTTTAGAGGATAACGCAAGTTAGGCCTGGGATAGGTCTAGGATTTGCCCTCATCAGGCTCATTCTTTCGCATATTTCTCATACTTCATGGCTGGATCCTGGACTATTACTGTTTTGGATCACGTAGTAATGTGGTACCACACTGAAACAGTCAATTAAACCTGGTTTCGATCAATATTTTAGAGAATAATTCATGTTAGGTCTGGGTTAGGTCTGGGATTTGCTCTCATCAGGCTCATACTTTCGCATATTTCTTATACTTCATGGATAGATCCTGGGCTATTTTCTGGTTTGGATCACATAGTAATGTGGTACCACACTGAAACAGTCGATTAAACCAGGTTTCGATCTATATTCTTGAGGATAACGCATGTTAGGTCTAGGTAAGGCCTGGGATTTTCACTCATCAGACTCATTCTTTCGCATTCTTCACATACTTGTTGAACGGATCCTGGGTCTTTTCTGGTTTGGATCACGTAGTAATGTGGTACCACACTGAAACATCCAAATAAACCTGGTCTTGATAAATATTTTAGAGGATAACGCATGTTAGGTTTGGGTTAGGTCTAGGATTTGCCCACATCAGGCACATACTTTCGCATATTTCTCATACTTCATGGCTAGATCCTGGGCTGTTTCTGGAATGTATCACGTAGTAATGTGGTACCACGCTGAAACAGTCAATTAAACCTTGTTTCGATCAATAATTTAGAGGATAACGCAAGTTAGGTCTGGGATATGTCTGGGATTCGCCCTCATCAGGCTCATACTTTCGCACACTTCGCGTACTCGTTTAACAGATCCTGGGTTTTTTCTGGTTTGGTTCATATAGAAATGTGGTACCACACTGAAACATTCAATTAAACCTGGTCTTGATAAATATTTTAGAGGATAACGCATGTTTGGTTTGGGTTAGGTCTAGGATTTGCCCTCATCAGGCTCATACTTTCGCATATTTCTCATACTTCATGGCTAGATCCTGGGCTATTTCTGGATTGGATCACGTAGTAATGTGGTAACACACTGAAACATTCAATGAAACCTGGTCTGGATAAATATTTTACAGGATAACGCATCTTAGGTCTGTGTTAGGTCTAAGATTTGCCCTCCTCAGGCTCACAGTTTCGCGTTTTTCGCATACTTGTTGAACAGATCCTGGGTTTTCTCTGGTTTGGATCACGAAGTAGTGAGGTACCACACTGAAACAGTCCATTAAACCTGGTTTCGCTCAATATCTTAGAAGATAACGCATGTTAGGTCTAGGTTAGGCCTGGGAATTTCAATCATCAGACTCATGCTTTCGCATTTTTCACATACTTGTTGAACAGATCCTGGGTTTTTTCTGGTTTGGATCGCGCAGTAATGTGGTACCACACTGAAACAGCCCACTCAACCTGGTTTCGATCAATATTTTAGAGGATAACGAAAGTTATGTCTAGGTTAGACCTGGGATTTGCTCTCATCAGACTCATGCTTTCGCATTTTTCACATACTCGTTTAACAGATCCTGGGTTTTTTCTGGTTTGGTTCATATAGAAATGTGGTACCACACTGAAACATTCAATTAAACCTGGTCTTGATAAATATTTTAGAGGATAACGCATGTTAGGTTTGGGTTAGGTCTAGGATTAGCCCTCATCAGACTCATACTTTCGCATATTTCTTATACTTCATGGATAGATCCTGGGCTATTTTCTGGTTTGGATCACATAGTAATGTGGTACCACACTGAAACAGTCCACTAAACCTGGTTTGGATCAATATTTTAGAGGATAATGCATGTTAGGTCTAGGTTAGCCCTGAGATTTTCACTCATCAGACTCATACTTTCGCATTCTTCAGATACTTGTTGAACGGATCCTGGGTTTTTTCTGGTTTGGATCACGTAGTAATGTGGGACCACGCTGAAACAGTCAATTAAACCTGGATTCGATCAATATTGTAGAGAATAATTCATGTTTGGTCTAGGTTAGGTCTGGGATTTGCTCTCATCAGACTCATACTTTCGCATTCATCACATACTTGTTGAACGGATCCTGGGTTTTTTCTGGTTTGGATCACGTAGTAATGTGGGACCACACCGAAACAATCAATTAAATCAGGTCTTGATAAATATTTTAGAGGATAACGCATGTCAGGTCTGGGATATGTCTGGGATTTGACCTCATCAGGGTCATACTTTCGCAGTTTTAACACGCATGTTGACCTCATCGAGGGGTTTTTCTGCTTTGGATCACGTAGTAAAGTGGTACCACAACTAAAACAGTCAATTAAACCTGGTTTCGATCATTATTTTAGAGGATAACGCATGTTAGGTCTAGGTTAGGCCGGGGATTTGCCCTCATCAGGGTCATACTTTCGCATTCTTCACATACTTGTTGAACGGATCCTGGGTTTTTACTGGTTTGGATCACGTTGTAATGTGGTACCACACTGAAACATTCAATTAAACCTGGTTTTGATCAATATTTTAGAGAATAATTCATGTTAGGTCTAGGTTAGGTCTGGTGTTTGCTTTCATCAGGCTCATTCCTTCGCAGTTTTAACATACATGTTGACGTGATCGAGGGTTTTTTCTGCTTTGGATCACGTAGTAAAGTGGTACCACACTGAAACTGTCCATTAAACCTGGTTTCCATCAATATTTTAGAGGACAACGCATGTTAGGTCTAGGTAAGGCCTGGGATTTGCCCTCATCAGGGTCATACTTTCGCAGTTTTAACATGCATGTTGACCTCATCGAGGGTTTTTTCTGCTTTGGATCACCTAGCAAAGTGGTACCACAACTAAAACAGTCAATTGAACCTGGTTTCGATCATTATTTTAGAGGATAACGCAAGCTAGGTCTGGGATAGGTCTGGGATTAGGCCTCATCAGACTCATACTTTCGCATTCTTCACATACTTGTTGAACGGATCCTGGGTTTTTACTGGTTTGGATCACGTTGTAATGTGGTACCACACTGAAACATTCAATTAAACCTGGTTTTGATCAATATATTAGAGAATAATTCATGTTAGGTCTAGGTTAGGTCTGGTGTTTGCTTTCATCAGGCTCATTCCTTCGCAGTTTTAACATACATGTTGACGTGATCGAGGGTTTTTACTGGTTTGGATCACGTAGTAATGTGGTACCACACTGAAACATTCAATTAAACCTGGTTTTGATCAATATTTTAGAGAATAATTCATGTTAGGTCTAGGTTAGGTCTGGTGTTTGCTTTCATCAGGCTCATTCCTTCGCAGTTTTAACATGCATGTTGACCTGATCGAGGGTTTTTTCTGCTTTGGATCACGTAGTAAAGTGGTACCACACTAAAACGGTCAATTAAACCTGGTTTCGATCAATATTTTAGAGGATAACGCAAGTTAGGCCTGGGATAGGTCTAGGATTTGCCCTCATCAGGCTCATTCTTTCGCATATTTCTCATACTTCATGGCTGGATCCTGGACTATTACTGTTTTGGATCACGTAGTAATGTGGTACCACACTGAAACAGTCAATTAAACCTGGTTTCGATCAATATTTTAGAGAATAATTCATGTTAGGTCTGGGTTAGGTCTGGGATTTGCTCTCATCAGGCTCATACTTTCGCATATTTCTTATACTTCATGGATAGATCCTGGGCTATTTTCTGGTTTGGATCACATAGTAATGTGGTGCCACACTGAAACAGTCGATTAAACCAGGTTTCGATCTATATTCTTGAGGATAACGCATGTTAGGTCTAGGTAAGGCCTGGGATTTTCACTCATCAGACTCATTCTTTCGCATTCTTCACATACTTGTTGAACGGATCCTGGGTCTTTTCTGGTTTGGATCACGTAGTAATGTGGTACCACACTGAAACATCCAAATAAACCTGGTCTTGATAAATATTTTAGAGGATAACGCATGTTAGGTTTGGGTTAGGTCTAGGATTTGCCCACATCAGGCACATACTTTCGCATATTTCTCATACTTCATGGCTAGATCCTGGGCTGTTTCTGGAATGTATCACGTAGTAATGTGGTACCACGCTGAAACAGTCAATTAAACCTTGTTTCGATCAATAATTTAGAGGATAACGCAAGTTAGGTCTGGGATATGTCTGGGATTCGCCCTCATCAGACTCATACTTTCGCACACTTCGCGTACTCGTTTAACAGATCCTGGGTTTTTTCTGGTTTGGTTCATATAGAAATGTGGTACCACACTGAAACATTCAATTAAACCTGGTCTTGATAAATATTTTAGAGGATAACGCATGTTAGGTTTGGGTTAGGTCTAGGATTTGCCCTCATCAGGCTCATACTTTCGCATATTTCTCATGCTTCATGGCTAGATCCTGGGCTATTTCTGGATTGGATCACGTAGTAATGTGGTAACACACTGAAACATTCAATGAAACCTGGTCTGGATAAATATTTTACAGGATAACGCATCTTAGGTCTGTGTTAGGTCTAAGATTTGCCCTCCTCAGGCTCACAGTTTCGCGTTTTTCGCATACTTGTTGAACAGATCCTGGGTTTTCTGTGGTTTGGATCACGAAGTAGTGAGGTACCACACTGAAACAGTCCATTAAACCTGGTTTCGCTCAATATCTTAGAAGATAACGCATGTTAGGTCTAGGTTAGGCCTGGGATTTTCACTCATCAGACTCATGCTTTCGCATTTTTCACATACTTGTTGAACAGATCCTGGGTTTTTTCTGGTTTGAGTCACGTAGTAATGTGGTACCACACTGAAACAGTCGATTAAACCAGGTTTCGATCAATATTTTTGAGGATAACGCATGTTAGGTCCAGGTTAGGCCTGGGATTTTCACTCATCAGACTCATACTTTCGCATTCTTCACATACTTGTTGAACGGATCCTGGGCTTTTTCTGGATTGCATCACGTAGTAATGAAGTACAACACTGAAACAGTCAATTAAGCCTGATTTCGATGAATATTTTAGAGGATAACGCAAGTTAGGTCTGGGATAGGTCTGGGATTCGCCCTCATCAGGCTCATACCTTCGGATTCTTCACATACTAGTTGAACGGATCCTGGGTTTTTTCTGGTTTGGATCACGTAGTAATGTGGTACCACACTGAAACATTCAAATAAACCTGGTCTTGATAAATATTTTAGAGGATAACGCATGTTAGGTTTGGGTTAGGTCTAGGATTTGCCCACATCAGGCTCATGCTTTCGCATATTTCTCATACTTCATGGCTAGATCCTGGGCTGTTTCTGGATTGTATCACGTAGTAATGTGGTACCACGCTGAAACAGTCAATTAAACCTGGTCTGGATAAATATTTTAGAGGATAACGCATCTTAGGTCTGTGTTAGGTCTAAGATTTGCCCTCCTCAGGCTCACAGTTTCGCGTTTTTCGCATACTAGTTAAACAGATCCTGGGTTTTCTCTGGTTTGGATCACGAAGTAGTGAGGTACAACACTAAAACAGTCCATTAAACCTGGTTTCGCTCAATATCTTAGAAGATAACGCATGTTAGGTCTAGGTTAGGCCTGGGATTTGCCCTCATCAGGGTCATACTTTCGCAGTTATAACATGCATGTTGACCTGATCGAGGGTTTTTTCTGCTTTGGATCACGTAGTAAAGTGGTACCACACTAAAACGGTCAATTAAACCTGGTTTCGATCAATATTTTAGAGGATAACGCAAGTTAGGCCTGGGATAGGTCTAGGATTTGCCCTCATCAGGCTCATTCTTTCGCATATTTCTCATACTTCATGGCTGGATCCTGGACTATTACTGTTTTGGATCACGTAGTATTGTGGTACCACACTGAAACAGTCAATTAAACCTGGTTTCGATCAATATTTTAGAGAATAATTCATGTTAGGTCTGGGTTAGGTCTGGGATTTGCTCTCATCAGGCTCATACTTTCGCATATTTCTTATACTTCATGGATAGATCCTGGGCTATTTTCTGGTTTGGATCACATAGTAATGTGGTACCACACTGAAACAGTCGATTAAACCAGGTTTCGATCTATATTCTTGAGGATAACGCATGTTAGGTCTAGGTAAGGCCTGGGATTTTCACTCATCAGACTCATTCTTTCGCATTCTTCACATACTTGTTGAACGGATCCTGGGTCTTTTCTGGTTTGGATCACGTAGTAATGTGGTACCACACTGAAACATTCAAATAAACCTGGTCTTGATAAATATTTTAGAGGATAACGCATGTTAGGTTTGGGTTAGGTCTAGGATTTGCCCACATCAGGCTCATGCTTTCGCATATTTCTCATACTTCATGGCTAGATCCTGGGCTGTTTCTGGAATGTATCACGTAGTAATGTGGTACCACGCTGAAACAGTCAATTAAACCTTGTTTCGATCAATAATTTAGAGGATAACGCAAGTTAGGTCTGGGATATGTCTGGGATTCGCCCTCATCAGGCTCATACTTTCGCACACTTCGCGTACTCGTTTAACAGATCCTGGGTTTTTTCTGGTTTGGTTCATATAGAAATGTGGTACCACACTGAAACATTCAATTAAACCTGGTCTTGATAAATATTTTAGAGGATAACGCATGTTAGGTTTGGGTTAGGTCTAGGATTTGCCTTCATCAGGCTCATACTTTCGCATATTTCTCATACTTCATGGCTAGATCCTGGGCTATTTCTGGATTGGATCACGTAGTAATGTGGTAACACACTGAAACATTCAATGAAACCTGGTCTGGATAAATATTTTACAGGATAACGCATCTTAGGTCTGTGTTAGGTCTAAGATTTGCCCTCCTCAGGCTCACAGTTTCGCGTTTTTCGCATACTTGTTGAACAGATCCTGGGTTTTCTGTGGTTTGGATCACGAAGTAGTGAGGTACCACACTGAAACAGTCCATTAAACCTGGTTTCGCTCAATATCTTAGAAGATAACGCATGTTAGGTCTAGGTTAGGCCTGGGATTTTCACTCATCAGACTCATGCTTTCGCATTTTTCACATACTTGTTGAACAGATCCTGGGTTTTTTCTGGTTTGGATCGCGCAGTAATGTGGTACCACACTGAAACAGCCCACTCAACCTGGTTTCGATCAATATTTTAGAGGATAACGAAAGTTATGTCTAGGTTAGACCTGGGATTTGCTCTCATCAGACTCATGCTTTCGCATTTTTCACATACTTGTTGAACAGATCCCGGCTTTTTCTGGTTTGGATCGCGCAGTAATGTGGTACCACACTGAAACAGCCCACTAAACCTGGTTTCGATCAATATTTTAGAGGATAACGAAAGTTAGGTCTAGGTTAGGCCTGGGATTTTCACTCATCAGGCTCATTCTTTCGCATACTTCACATACTTGTTGAACGGATCCTGGGTTTTTTCTGGTTTGGATCACGTAGTAATGTGGGACCACACTGAAACAATCAATTAAACCTGGTCTTGATAAATATTTTAGAGGATAACGCATGTTAGGTCTGGGTTAAGTCTAGGATTTGCCCTCATCAGGCTCATACTTTCGCATATTCCTCATACTTCATGGCTAGATCCGGGGCTTTTTCTGGATTGCATCACGTAGTAATGAAGTACAACACTGAAACAGTCAATTAAACCTGGTTTCGATAAATATTTTAGAGAATAATTCATGTTAGGCCTAGGTTAGGCCTGGGATTTGCCCTCATCAGGGTCATACTTTCGCAGTTCTAACATACGTGTTGACCTGATCGAGGGTTTTTTCTGCTTTGGATCACGTAATAAAGTGGTACCACACTGAAACAGTACACTAAACCTGGTTTGGATTAATATTTTAGAGGTTAATGTATGTTAGGTCTAGGTTAGCCCTGAGATTTTCACTCATCAGACTCATACTTTCGCATTCTTCAGATACTTGTTGAACGGATCCTGGGTTTTTTCTGGTATGGTTCACGTAGTAATGTGGTACCACACTGAAACAATCAATTAAACCAGGTCTTGATAAATATTTTAGATGATAACGGATGTTAGGTCTGGGTTAGGTCTAGGATTTGCCCACATCAGGCTCATACTTTCGCATATTTCTCATACTTCATGGCTAGATCCTGGGCTATTTCTGGATTGGATCACGTAGTAATGTGGTACCACACTGAAACAGTCGATTAAACCAGGTTTCGATCAATATTTTTGAGGATAACGCATGTTAGGTCTAGGTTAGGCCTGGGATTTTCACTCATCAGACTCATTCTTTCGCATTCTTCACATACTTGTTGAACGGATCCTGGGTTTTTTCTGGTTTGGATCACGTAGTAATGTGGGACCACACTGAAACAATCAATTAAACCTGGTCTTGATAAATATTTTAGAGGATAACGCATGTTAGGTCTGGGTTAGGTCTAGGATTTGCCCTCATCAGGCTCATACTTCCGCATATTTCTCATACTTCATGGCTGGATCCTGGGCTGTTACCGGTTTGGATCACGTAGTAATGTGGTACCACACTGAAGCAGTCAATTAAACCTGGTTTCGATCAATATTTTAGAGAATAATTCATGTTAGGTCTGCGTTAGGTCTGCGATTTGCTCTCATCAGGCTCATTCTTTCGCATATTTCTCATACTTGATGGCTAGATCCTGGGCTTTTTCTGGATTGCATCACGTAGTAATGAAGTACAACACTGAAACAGTCAATTAAACCTGGTTTCGATAAATATTTTAGAGAATAATTCATGTTAGGTCTAGGTTAGGCGTGGGATTTGCCCACATCAGGGTCATACTTTCGCAGTTCTAACATACATGTTGACCTGACCGAGGGTTTTTTCTGCATTGGATCACGTAGTAAAGTGGTACCACACTGAAACAGTCCACTAAACCTGGTTTGGATCAATATTTTAGAGGATAGTGCATGTTAGGTCTAGGTTAGCCCTGAGATTTTCACTCATCAGACTCATACTTTCGCATTCTTCAGATACTTGTTGAACGGATCCTGGGTTTTTTCTGGTATGGTTCACGTAGTAATGAGGTACCACACTGAAACAATCAATTAAACCAGGTCTTGATAAATATTTTAGATGATAACGCATGTTAGGTCTGGGTTAGGTCTAGGATTTGCCCTCATCACGCTCATACTTTCGCATATTTCTCATACTTCATGGCTAGATCCTGGGCTATTTCTGGATTGGATCACGTAGTAATGTGGTACCACACTGAAACAGTCAATTAAACCTGGTTACGATCAATATTTTAGAGGACAATGCAAGTTAGGTCTGGGATAGGTCTGGGATTTGCCCTCATCAGGGTCATACTTTCGCATTTTTCACATACTTGTTGAACAGATCCTGGGTTTTTTCTGGTTTGGATCGCGCAGTAATGTGGTACCACACTGAAACAGCCCACTAAACCTGTTTCCGATCAATATTTTAGAGGATAACGAAAATTATGTCTAGGTTAGGCCTGGGATTTGCTCTCATCAGACTCATGCTTTCGCATTTTTCACATACTTGTGGAAAAGATCCTGGGTTTTTTCTGGTATGGATCACGTAGTAATGTGGTACCACACTGAAACATTCAGTTAAACCTGGTCATGATAAATATTTTTGAGGATAACGCATGTTAGGTCTGGGTTAGGTCTAGGATTTGCCCTCATCAGGCTCATACTTTCGCATATTTCTTATACTTCATGGATAGATCCTGGGCTATTTTCTGGTTTGGATCACATAGTAATGTGGTACCACACTGAAACAGTCCACTAAACCTGGTTTGGATCCATATTTTAGAGGATAATGCATGTTAGGTCTAGGTTAGCCCTGAGATTTTCACTCATCAGACTCATACTTTCGCATTCTTCAGATACTTGTTGAATGGATCCTGGGTTTTTTCTGGTATGGGTCACGTAGTAATGTGGTACCACAATCAAACAGTCGATTAAACCAGGTTTCGATCAATATTCTTGAGGATAACGCATGTTAGGTCTAGGTAAGGCCTGAGATTTTCACTCATCACACTCATTCTTTCGCATTCTTCACATACCTGTTGAACGGATCCTGGGTTTTTTCTGGTTTGGATCACGTAGTAATGTGGGACCACACTGAAACAATCAATTAAACCTGGTCTTGATAAATATTTTAGAGGATAAAGCATGTTAGGTCTGGGTTAGGTCTAGGATTTGCCCTCATCAGGCTCATACTTTCGCATATTTCTCATACTTCATGGCTAGATCCAGGGCTTTTTCTGGATTGCATCACGTAGTAATGAAGTACAACACTGAAACAGTCAATTAAACCTGGTTTCGATAAATATTTTAGAGAATAATTCATGTTAGGCCTAGGTTAGGCCTGGGATTTGCCCTCATCAGGGTCATACTTTCGCAGTTCTAACATACGTGTTGACCTGATCGAGGGTTTTTTCTGCTTTGGATCACGTAGTAAAGTGGTACCACACTGAAAGAGTACACTAAACCTGGTTTGGATCAATATTTTAGAGGATAATGCATGTTAGGTCTAGGTTAGTCCTGAGATTTTCACTCATCAGACTCATACTTTCGCATTCTTCAGATACTTGTTGAACGGATCCTGGGTTTTTTCTGGTATGGTTCACGTAGTAATGTGGTACCACACTGAAACAATCAATTAAACCAGGTCTTGATAAATATTTTAGATGATAACGGATGTTAGGTCTGGGTTAGGTCTAGGATTTGCCCTCATCAGGCTCATACTTTCGCATATTTCTCATACTTCATGGCTAGATCCTGGGCTATTTCTGGATTGGATCACGTAGTAATGTGGTACCACAGTGAAACAGTCGATTAAACCAGGTTTCGATCAATATTTTTGAGGATAACGCATGTTAGGTCTAGGTTAGGCCTGGGATTTTCACTCATCAGACTCATTCTTTCGCATTCTTCACATACTTGTTGAACGGATCCTGGGTTTTTTCTGGTTTGGATCACGTAGTAATGTGGGACCACACTGAAACAATCAATTAAACCTGGTCTTGATAAATATTTTAGAGGATAATGCATGTTAGGTCTAGATTAGCCCTGAGATTTTCACTCATCAGACTCATACTTTCGCATTCTTCAGATACCTGTTGAACGGATCCTGGGTTTTTTCTGGTCTGGTTCACGTAGTAATGTGGTACCATACTGAAACATTCAGTTAAACCTGGTCTTGATAAATATTTTTGAGGATAACGCATGTTAGGTCTGGGTTAGGCCTGGGATTTGCCCTCATCAGACTCATACTTTCGCATTCTTCAGATACTTGTTGAACGGATCCTGGGTTTTTTCTGGTATGGTTCACGTAGTAATGTGGTACCACACTGAAACAATCAATTAAACCTGGTTTCGATCAATATTTTAGAGAATAATTCATGTAAGGTCTAGGTTAGGTCTGGGATTTGCTCTCATCAGGCTCATTCATTCGCATATTTCTCATACTTGATATCTAGATCCTGGGCTTTTTCTGGATTGCATCACGTAGTAATGATGTACAACACTGAAACAGTCAATTAAACCTGGTTTCCATCAATATCTTAGAGGACAACGCAAGTTAGGTCTGGGATAGGTCTGGGATTTGCTCTCGTCAGGCTCATACTTTCGCATATTTCTCAAACTTGATGGCTAGATCCTGGGCTTTTTCTGGATTGCGTCACGTAGTAATGAAGTACGACACTGAAACAGTCAATTAAACCTGGTTTCCATCAATATCTTAGAGGACAACGCAAGTTAGGTCTGGGATAGGTCTGGGATTTGCCCTCATCAGACTCATACGTTTCGTTTTTCACATACTTGTAGAACGGATCCTGGGTTTTTTCTGGTTTGGATCACGTAGTAATGTGGTACCACACTGAAACATTCAAATAAACCTGGTCTTGATAAATATTTTAGAGGATAACGCATGTTAGGTTTGGGTTAGGTCTAGGATTTGCCCACATCAGGCTCATACTTTCGCATATTTCTCATACTTCATGGCTAGATCCTGGGCTGTTTCTGGATTGTATCACGTAGTAATGTGGTACCACGCTGAAACAGACAATTAAACCTTGTTTCGATCGATATTTTAGAGGATAACGCAAGTTAGGTCTGGGATAGGTCTGGGATTTGCCCTCATCAGACTCATGCTTTCGCATTTTTCACATACTTGTTGAACAGATCCTGGGTTTTTTCTGGTATGGATCACGTAGTAATGTGGTACCATACTGAAACAATCAATTCAACCTGGTCTTGATAAATATTTTAGAGGATAACGCATGTTAGGTCTGGGTTAGGCCTGGGATTTGCCCTCATCAGGGTCATACTTTCGCAGTTCTAACATACATGTTTACCTGATCGAGGGTTTTTTCTGCTTTGGATCACGTAGTAAAGTGGTACCACACTGAAAGAGTACACTAAACCTGGTTTGGATCAATATTTTAGAGGATAATGCATGTTAGGTCTAGGTTAGTCCTGAGATTTTCACTCATCAGACTCATACTTTCGCATTCTTCAGATACCTGTTGAACGGATCCTGGGTTTTTTCTGGTATGGTTCACGTAGTAATGTGGTACCACACTGAAACAATCAATTAAACCAGGTCTTGATAAATATTTTAGATGATAACGCATGTTAGGTCTCGGTTAGGTCTAGGATTTGCCCTCATCAGGCTCATACTTTCGCATATTCCTCATACTTCATGGCTAGATCCTGGGCTATTTCTGGATTGGATCACGTAGTAATGTGGTACCACACCGAAACAGTCAATTAAACCTGGTTTCGATCAATATTTTAGAGGACAATGCAAGTTAGGTCTGGGATAGGTCTGGGATTTGCCCACATCAGGGTCATACTTTCGCATTTTTCACATACTTGTTGAATAGATCCTGGGGGTTTTGTGGTTTGGATCGCGCAGTAATGTGGTACCACACTGAAACAGCCCACTAAACCTGGTTTCGATCAATATTTTAGAGGATAACGAAAGTTATGTCTAGGTTAGGCCTGGGATTTGCCCTCATCAGACTCATGCTTTCGCATTTTTCACATACTTGTTGAACAGATCCTGGTCTTTTTCTGGATTGGATCACGTAGTAGTGTGGTACCACACCGAAACATACAGTTAAACCTGGTCTTGATAAATATTTTTGAGGATAACGCATGTTAGGTCTAGGTTAGGCCGGGGATTTGCCCTCATCAGACTCATACTTTCGCACACTACACATACTCGTTGAACGGATCCTGGGTTTTTACTGGTTTGGATCACGTAGTAATGTGGTACCACACTGAAACATTGAATTAAACCTGGTCTTGATAAATATTTTAGAGGATAACGCATGTTAGGTCTGGGTTAGGTCTAGGATTTGCCCTCATCAGGCTCCTCCTTTCGCATATTTCTCATACTTCATGGCTGGATCCTGGGTTTTTTCTGGTTTGGATCACGTAGTAATGTGGGACCACACTGAAACAGCCAATTAAACCTGGTTTCGATCAATATTTTAGAGAATAATTCATGTTAGGTCTAGGTTAGGCGTGGGATTTGCCCTCATCAGGGTCATACTTTCGCATTTTTCACATACTTGTTGAACAGATCCTGGCTTTCTCTGGTTTGGATCGCGCAGTAATGTGGTACCACACTGAAACAGCCCACTAAACCTGGTTTCGATCAATATTTTAGAGGATAACGAAAGTTAGGTCTAGGTTAGGCCTGGGATTTGCCCTCATCAGACTCATACTTTCGCACACTACACATACTCGTTGAACGGATCCTGGGTTTTTACTGGTTTGGTTCACGTAGTAATGTGGTACCACACTGAAACATTCAATTAAACCTGGTCTTGATAAATATTTTTGAGGATAACGCATGTTAGGTCTAGGTTAGGCCGGGGATTTGCCCTCATCAGACTCATACTTTCGCATATTTCTCATACTTCATGGCTGGATCCTGGGCTTTTTCTGGATTGCATCACGTAGTAATGAAGTACAACACTGAAACAGTCAATTAAATCTGGTTTCGATAAATATTTTAGAGAATAATTCATGTTAGGTCTAGGTTAGGCCGGGGATTTGCCCTCATCAGACTCATACTTTCGCACACTACACATACTCGTTGAACCGATCCTGGGTTTTTACTGGTTTGGATCACGTAGTAATGTGGTACCACACTGAAACATACAGTTAAACCTGGTCTTGATAAATATTTTTGAGGATAACGCATGTTAGGTCTAGGTTAGGCCGGGGATTTGCCCTCATCAGACTCATACTTTCGCACACTACACATACTCGTTGAACGGATCCTGGGTTTTTACTGGTTTGGTTCACGTAGTAATGTGGTACCACACTGAAACATTCAATTAAACCTGGTCTTGATCAATATTTTAGAGGATAACGCATGTTAGGTTTGGGTTAGGCCTGGGATTTTCACTCATCAGACTCATTCTTTCGCATTTTCCACATACTTGTTGAACAGATCCTGGCTTTTTCTGGTTTGGATCGCGCAGTAATGTGGTACCACACTGAAACAGCCCACTAAACCTGGTTTCGATCAATATTTTAGAGGATAACGAAAGTTAGGTCTAGGGTAGGCCTGGGATTTTCACTCATCAGACTCATTCTTTCGCATACTTCACATACTTGTTGAACGGATCCTGGGTTTTTTCTGGTTTGGATCACGTAGTAATGTGGGACCACACTGAAACAATCAATTCAACCTGGTCTTGATAAATATTTTAGAGGATAACGCATGTTAGGTCTGGGTTAGGTCTAGGATTTGCCCTCATCAGGCTCATACTTTCGCATATTTCTCATACTTCATGGCTAGATCCAGGGCTTTTTCTGGATTGCATCACGTAGTAATGAAGTACAACACTGAAACAGTCAATTAAACCTGGTTTCGATAAATATTTTAGAGAATAATTCATGTTAGGCCTAGGTTAGGCCTGGGATTTGCCCTCATCAGGGTCATACTTTCGCATTCTTCAGATACCTGTTGAACGGATCCTGGGTTTTTTCTGGTATGGTTCACGTAGTAATGTGGTACCACACTGAAACAATCAATTAAACCAGGTCTTGATAAATATTTTAGATGATAACGCATGTTAGGTCTCGGTTAGGTCTAGGATTTGCCCTCATCAGGCTCATACTTTCGCATATTCCTCATACTTCATGGCTAGATCCTGGGCTATTTCTGGATTGGATCACGTAGTAATGTGGTACCACACTGAAACAGTCAATTAAACCTGGTTTCGATCAATATTTTAGAGGATAACGAAAGTTATGTCTAGGTTAGGCCTGGGATTTGCCCTCATCAGACTCATGCTTTCGCATTTTTCACATACTTGTTGAACAGGTCCTGGTTTTTTTTCTGGATTGGATCACGTAGTAGTGTGGTACCACACCGAAACATACAGTTAAACCTGGTCTTGATAAATATTTTTGAGGATAACGCATGTTAGGTCTAGGTTAGGCCGGGGATTTGCCCTCATCAGACTCATACTTTCGCACACTACACATACTCGTTGAACGGATCCTGGGTTTTTACTGGTTTGGATCACGTAGTAATGTGGTACCACACTGAAACATTGAATTAAACCTGGTCTTGATAAATATTTTAGAGGATAACGCATGTTAGGTCTGGGTTAGGTCTAGGATTTGCCCTCATCAGGCTCCTCCTTTCGCATATTTCTCATACTTCATGGCTGGATCCTGGGTTTTTTCTGGTTTGGATCACGTAGTAATGTGGGACCACACTGAAACAGCCAATTAAACCTGGTCTCGATCAATATTTTAGAGAATAATTCATGTTAGGTCTAGGTTAGGCGTGGGATTTGCCCTCATCAGGGTCATACTTTCGCATTTTTCACATACTTGTTGAACAGATCCTGGCTTTCTCTGGTTTGGATCGCGCAGTAATGTGGTACCACACTGAAACAGCCCACTAAACCTGGTTTCGATCAATATTTTAGAGGATAACGAAAGTTAGGTCTAGGTTAGGCCTGGGATTTGCCCTCATCAGACTCATACTTTCGCACACTACACATACTCGTTGAACGGATCCTGGGTTTTTACTGGTTTGGTTCACGTAGTAATGTGGTACCACACTGAAACAGTCAATTAAACCTGGTTTCCATCAATATCTTAGAGGACAACGCAAGTTAGGTCTGGGATAGGTCTGGGATTTGCCTTCATCAGACTCATACGTTTCGTTTTTCACATACTTGTAGAACGGATCCTGGGTTTTTTCTGGTTTGGATCACGTAGTAATGTGGTACCACACTGAAACATTCAAATAAACCTGGTCTTGATAAATATTTTAGAGGATAACGCATGTTAGGTTTGGGTTAGGTCTAGGATTTGCCCACATCAGGCTCACACTTTCGCATATTTCTCATACTTCATGGCTAGATCCTGGGCTGTTTCTGGATTGTATCACGTAGTAATGTGGTACCACGCTGAAACAGACAATTAAACCTTGTTTCGATCGATATTTTAGAGGATAACGCAAGTTAGGTCTGGGATAGGTCTGGGATTTGCCCTCATCAGACTCATGCTTTCGCATTTTTCACATACTTGTTGAACAGATCCTGGGTTTTTTCTGGTATGGATCACGTAGTAATGTGGTACCATACTGAAACATTCAGTTAAACCTGGTCTTGATAAACATATTTGAGGATAACGCATGTTAGGCCTGGGTTAGGTCTAGGATTTGCCCTCGTCAGGCTCATACTTTCGCATATTTCTTATACTTCATGGGTAGATCCTGGGCTATTTTCTGGTTTGGATCACATAGTAATGTGGTACCACACTGAAACAGTCGATTAAACCAGGTTTCGATCAATATTTTTGAGGATAACTCATGTTAGGTCTAGGTTAGGCCTGGGATTTTCACTCATCAGACTCATTCTTTCGCATTCTTCAGATACCTGTTGAACGGATCCTGGGTTTTTTCTGGTATGGTTCACGTAGTAATGTGGTACCACACTGAAACAATCAATTAAACCAGGTCTTGATAAATATTTTAGATGATAACGCATGTTAGGTCTCGGTTAGGTCTAGGATTTGCCCTCATCAGGCTCATACTTTCGCATATTCCTCATACTTCATAGCTAGATCCTGGGCTATTTCTGGATTGGATCACCTAGTAATGTGGTACCACACTGAAACAGTCAATTAAACCTGGTTTCGATCAATATTTTAGAGGACAATGCAAGTTAGGTCTGGGATAGGTCTGGGATTTGCCCACATCAGGGTCATACTTTCGCATTTTTCACATACTTGTTGAACAGATCCTGGGGGTTTTGTGGTTTGGATCGCGCAGTAATGTGGTACCACACTGAAACAGCCCACTAAACCTGGTTTCGATCAATATTTTAGAGGATAACGAAAGTTATGTCTAGGTTAGGCCTGGGATTTGCCCTCATCAGACTCATACTTTCGCATTTTTCACATACTTGTTGAACAGATCCTGGTTTTTTTTCTGGATTGGATCACGTAGTAGTGTGGTACCACACCGAAACATACAGTTAAACCTGGTCTTGATAAATATTTTTGAGGATAACGCATGTTAGGTCTAGGTTAGGCCGGGGATTTGCCCTCATCAGACTCATACTTTCGCACACTACACATACTCGTTGAACGGATCCTGGGTTTTTACTGGTTTGGATCACGTAGTAATGTGGTACCACACTGAAACATTGAATTAAACCTGGTCTTGATAAATATTTTAGAGGATAACGCATGTTAGGTCTGGGTTAGGTCTAGGATTTGCCCTCATCAGGCTCCTCCTTTCGCATATTTCTCATACTTCATGGCTGGATCCTGGGTTTTTTCTGGTTTGGATCACGTAGTAATGTGGGACCACACTGAAACAGCCAATTAAACCTGGTTTCGATCAATATTTTAGAGAATAATTCATGTTAGGTCTAGGTTAGGCGTGGGATTTGCCCTCATCAGGGTCATACTTTCGCATTTTTCACATACTTGTTGAACAGATCCTGGCTTTCTCTGGTTTGGATCGCGCAGTAATGTGGTACCACACCGAAACATACAGTTAAACCTGGTCTTGATAAATATTTTTGAGGATAACGCATGTTAGGTCTAGGTTAGGCCGGGGATTTGCCCTCATCAGACTCATACTTTCGCATATTTCTCATACTTCATGGCTGGATCCTGGGCTTTTTCTGGATTGCATCACGTAGTAATGAAGTACAACACTGAAACAGTCAATTAAATCTGGTTTCGATAAATATTTTAGAGAATAATTCATGTTAGGTCTAGGTTAGGCCGGGGATTTGCCCTCATCAGACTCATACTTTCGCACACTACACATACTCGTGGAACGGATCCTGGGTTTTTACTGGTTTGGATCACGTAGTAATGTGGTACCACACTGAAACATACAGTTAAACCTGGTCTTGATAAATATTTTTGAGGATAACGCATGTTAGGTCTAGGTTAGGCCGGGGATTTGCCCTCATCAGACTCATACTTTCGCACACTACACATACTCGTTGAACGGATCCTGGGTTTTTACTGGTTTGGTTCACGTAGTAATGTGGTACCACACTGAAACATTCAATTAAACCTGGTCTTGATCAATATTTTAGAGGATAACGCATGTTAGGTTTGGGTTAGGCCTGGGATTTTCACTCATCAGACTCATTCTTTCGCATTTTTCACATACTTGTTGAACAGATCCTGGCTTTTTCTGGTTTGGATCGCGCAGTAATGTGGTACCACACTGAAACAGCCCACTAAACCTGGTTTCGATCAATATTTTAGAGGATAACGAAAGTTAGGTCTAGGGTAGGCCTGGGATTTTCACTCATCAGACTCATTCTTTCGCATACTTCACATACTTGTTCAACGGATCCTGGGTTTTTTCTGGTTTGGATCACGTAGTAATGTGGGACCACACTGAAACAATCAATTCAACCTGGTCTTGATAAATATTTTAGAGGATAACGCATGTTAGGTCTGGGTTAGGTCTAGGATTTGCCCTCATCAGGCTCATACTTTCGCATATTTCTCATACTTCATGACTAGATCCAGGGCTTTTTCTGGATTGCATCACGTAGTAATGAAGTACAACACTGAAACAGTCAATTAAACCTGGTTTCGATAAATATTTTAGAGAATAATTCATGTTAGGCCTAGGTTAGGCCTGGGATTTGCCCTCATCAGGGTCATACTTTCGCAGTTCTAACATACATGTTGACCTGATCGAGGGTTTTTTCTGCTTTGGATCACGTAGTAAAGTGGTACCACACTGAAACAGTCCACTAAACCTGGTTTGGATCAATATTTTAGAGGATAATACATGTTAGGTCTAGGTTAGCCCTGAGATTTTCACTCATCAGACTCATACTTTCGCATTCTTCAGATACCTGTTGAACGGATCCTGGGTTTTTTCTGGTATGGTTCACGTAGTAATGTGGTACCACACTGAAACAATCAATTAAGCCAGGTCTTGATAAATATTTTAGATGATAACGCATGTTAGGTCTCGGTTAGGTCTAGGATTTGCCCTCATCAGGCTCATACTTTCGCATATTCCTCATACTTCATGGCTAGATCCTGGGCTATTTCTGGATTGGATCACGTAGTAATGTGGTACCACACTGAAACAGTCAATTAAACCTGGTTTCGATCAATATTTTAGAGGATAACGAAAGTTATGTCTAGGTTAGGCCTGGGATTTGCCCTCATCAGACTAATGCTTTCGCATTTTTCACATACTTGTTGAACAGATCCTGGTTTTTTTTCTGGATTGGATCACGTAGTAGTGTGGTACCACACCGAAACATACAGTTAAACCTGGTCTTGATAAATATTTTTGAGGATAACGCATGTTAGGTCTAGGTTAGGCCGGGGATTTGCCCTCATCAGACTCATACTTTCGCACACTACACATACTCGTTGAACGGATCCTGGGTTTTTACTGGTTTGGATTACGTAGTAATGTGGTACCACACTGAAACATTGAATTAAACCTGGTCTTGATAAATATTTTAGAGGATAACGCATGTTAGGTCTGGGTTAGGTCTAGGATTTGCCCTCATCAGGCTCCTCCTTTCGCATATTTCTCATACTTCATGGCTGGATCCTGGGTTTTTTCTGGTTTGGATCACGTAGTAATGTGGGACCACACTGAAACAGCCAATTAAACCTGGTTTCGATCAATATTTTAGAGAATAATTCATGTTAGGTCTAGGTTAGGCGTGGGATTTGCCCTCATCAGGGTCATACTTTCGCATTTTTCACATACTTGTTGAACAGATCCTGGCTTTCTCTGGTTTGGATCGCGCAGTAATGTGGTACCACACTGAAACAGCCCACTAAACCTGGTTTCGATCAATGTTTTAGAGGATAATGAAAGTTAGGTCTAGGTTAGGCCTGGGATTTGCCCTCATCAGACTCATACTTTCGCACACTACACATACTCGTTGAACGGATCCTGGGTTTTTACTGGTTTGGTTCACGTAGTAATGTGGTACCACACTGAAACATTCAATTAAACCTGGTCTTGATAAATATTTTTGAGGATAACGCATGTTAGGTCTAGGTTAGGCCGGGGATTTGCCCTCATCAGACTCATACTTTCGCATATTTCTCATACTTCATGGCTGGATCCTGGGCTTTTTCTGGATTGCATCACGTAGTAATGAAGTACAACACTGAAACAGTCAATTAAATCTGGTTTCGATAAATATTTTAGAGAATAATTCATGTTAGGTCTAGGTTAGGCCGGGGATTTGCCCTCATCAGACTCATACTTTCGCACACTACACATACTCGTTGAACGGATCCTGGGTTTTTACTGGTTTGGATCACGTAGTAATGTGGTACCACACTGAAACATACAGTTAAACCTGGTCTTGATAAATATTTTTGAGGATAACGCATGTTAGGTCTAGGTTAGGCCGGGGATTTGCCCTCATCAGACTCATACTTTCGCACACTACACGTACTCGTTGAACGGATCCTGGGTTTTTACTGGTTTGGTTCACGTAGTAATGTGGTACCACACTGAAACAGTCGATTAAACCTGGTTGCGATCAATATTTTAGAGGATAACGCATGTTAGGTCTAGGTTAGCCCTGGGATTTTCACTCATCAGACTCATACTTTCGCATTCTTCACATATTTGTTGAACGGATCTTGGGTTTTTTCTGGTGTGGATCACGTAGTAATGTGGTACCACACTGAAACAATCAATTAAACCTGATCTTGATAAATATTTTAGAGGATAACGCATGTTAGGTCTGGGATAGGTCGGGGATTTGCCCTCATCAGCCTCATACTTTCGCACACTTCACATACTCGTTGAACAGATCCTGGGTTTTTTCTGGTTTGGATCACGTAGTAATGTGGAACCATACTGAAACAGTCGATTAAACCTGGTTGCGATCAATATTTTAGAGGATAACGCATGTTAGGTCTAGGTTAGCCCTGGGATTTTCACTCATCAGACTCATACTTTCGCATTCTTCACATATTTGTTGAACGGATCTTGGGATTTTTCTGGTGTGGATCACGTAGTAATGTGGTACCACACTGAAACAATCAATTAAACCTGATCTTGATAAATATTTTAGAGGATAACGCATGTTAGGTCTGGGTAAGGTCTAGGATTTGCCCTCGTCAGGCTCATACTTTCGCATATTTCTCATACTTCATGGCTAGATCCTGGGCTATTTCTGGATTAGATCACGTAGTAATGTGGTACCACACTGAAACAGTCAATTAAACTTGGTTTCCATCAATATCTTAAAGGACAACGCAAGTTAGGTCTAGGTTAGCCCTGGGATTTTCACTCATCACACTCATACTTTCGCATATTTCTCATACTTCATGGCTAGATCCTGGGCTGTTTCTGGATTGTATCACGTAGTAATTTGGTACCACGCTGAAACAGTCAATTAAACCAGGTTTCGATCAATATTTTTGAGGATAACGCATGTTAGGTCTTGGTTAGGTTTGGGATTTTCACTCATCAGACTCATACTTTCGCATTCTTCACATACTTGTTGAACGGATCATGGGTTTTTTCTGGTTTGGATCACGTAGTAATGTGGGACCACACTGAAACAATCAATTAAACCTGGACTTGATAAATATTTTAGAGGATAACGCATGTTAGGTCTGGGATAGGTCTAGGATTTGCCCTCATCAGGCTCATACTTTCGCATATTTCTCATACTTCATGGCTAGATCCTGGGCTATTTCTGGATTGGATCACGTAGTAATGTGGGACCACACTGAAACAGTCAATTAAACCTGGTTTCGATCAATATTTTAGAGAATAATTCATGTTAGGTCTAGGTTAGGTCTGGGATTTGCTCTCATCAGGCTCATTCATTCGCATATTTCTCATACTTGATATCTAGATCCTGGGCTTTTTCTGGATTGCATCACGTAGAAATGATGTACAACACTGAAACAGTCAATTAAACCTGTTTTCCATCAATATCTTAGAGGACAACGCAAGTTAGGTCTGGGATAGGTCGGGGATTTGCCCTCATCAGACTCATACTTTCGCACACTTCACATACTTTTGGAACAGATCCTGGGTTATTTTCTGGTTTGGATCACATAGTAATGTGGTACCACACTGAAACAGTCGATTAAACCAGGTTTCGATCAATATTTTTGAGGATAACGCATGTTAGGTCTTGGTTAGGTCTGGGATTTTCACTCATCAGACTCATACCTTCGCATATTTCTCATACTAGATGGCTAGATCCTGTGCTTTTTCTGGATTGCATCACGTTGCAATGAAGTACAACACTGAAACAGTCAATTAAATCTGGTTTCGATAAATATTTTAGAGAATAATTCATGTTAGGTCTAGGTTAGGCCGGGGATTTGCCCTCATCAGACTCATACTTTCGCACACTACACATACTCGTTGAACGGATCCTGGGTTTTTACTGGTTTGGATCACGTAGTAATGTGGTACCACACTGAAACATACAGTTAAACCTGGTCTTGATAAATATTTTTGAGGATAACGCATGTTAGGTCTAGGTTAGGCCGGGGATTTGCCCTCATCAGACTCATACTTTCGCACACTACACGTACTCGTTGAACGGATCCTGGGTTTTTACTGGTTTGGTTCACGTAGTAATGTGGTACCACACTGAAACATTCAATTAAACCTGGTCTTGATCAATATTTTACAGGATAACGCATGTTAGGTTTGGGTTAGGTCTAGGATTTGCCCACATCAGGCTCATACTTTCGCATTTTTCACATACTTGTTGAACAGATCCTGGCTTTTTCTGGTTTGGATCGCGCAGTAATGTGGTACCACACTGAAACAGCCCACTAAACCTGGTTTGGATCAATATTTTAGAGGATAACGCATGTTAGGTCTTGGTTAGGCCTGGGATTTTCACTCATCAGACTCATTCTTTCGCATTCTTCACATACTTGTTGAACGGATCCTGGGTTTTTTCTGGTTTGGATCACGTAGTAATGTGGGACCACACTGAAACAATCAATTCAACCTGGTCTTGATAAATATTTTAGAGGATAACGCATGTTAGGTCTGGGTTAGGCCTGGGATTTACCCTCATCAGGGTCATACTTTCGCAGTTCTAACATACATGTTGTCCTGATCGAGGGTTTTTTCTGCTTTGGATCACGTAGTAAAGTGGTACCACACTGAAACAGTCCACTAAACCTGGTTTGGATCAATATTTTAGAGGATAATGCATGTTAGGTCTAGGTTAGCCCTGAGATTTTCACTCATCAGACTCATACTTTCGCATTCTTCAGATACCTGTTGAACGGATCCTGGGTTTTTTCTGGTATGGTTCACGTAGTAATGTGGTACCACACTGAAACAATCAATTAAACCAGGTCTTGATAAATATTTTAGATGATAACGCATGTTAGGTCTGGGTGAGGTCTAGGATTTGCCCTCATCAGGCTCATACTTTCGCATATTCCTCATACTTCATGGCTAGATCCTGGGCTATTTCTGGATTGGATCACGTAGTAATGTGGTACCACACTGAAACAGTCAATTAAACCTGGTTTCGATCAATATTTTAGAGGACAATGCAAGTTAGGTCTGGGATAGGTCTGGGATTTGCCCACATCAGGGTCATACTTTCGCATTTTTCACATACTTGTTGAACAGATCCTGGGGGTTTTGTGGTTTGGATCGCGCGGTAATGTGGTACCACACTGAAACATTCAATTAAACCTGGTCTTGATAAATATTTTAGAGGATAACGCATGTTAGGTCTGGGTTAGGTCTAGGATTTGCCCTCATCAGGCTCCTCCTTTCGCATATTTCTCATACTTCATGGCTGGATCCTGGGTTTTTTCTGGTTTGGATCACGTAGTAATGTGGGACCACACTGAAACAGTCAATTAAACCTGGTTTCGATCAATATTTTAGAGAATAATTCATGTTAGGTCTAGGTTAGGTCTGGGATTTGCTCTCATCAGGCTCATTCATTCGCATATTTCTCATACTTGATATCTAGATCCTGGGCTTTTTCTGGATTGCATCACGTAGTAATGATGTACAACACTGAAACAGTCAATTAAACCTGGTTTCCATCAATATCTTAGAGGACAACGCAAGTTAGGTCTGGGATAGGTCGGGGATTTCCCCTCATCAGACTCATACTTTCGCACACTTCACATACTTTTGGAACAGATCCTGGGTTATTTTCTGGTTTGGATCACATAGTAATGTGGTACCACACTGAAACAGTCGATTAAACCAGGTTTCGATCAATATTTTTGAGGATAACGCATGTTAGGTCTTGGTTAGGTCTGGGATTTTCACTCATCAGACTCATACTTTCGCATATTTCTCATACTAGATGGCTAGATCCTGTGCTTTTTCTGGATTGCATCACGTTGTAATGAAGTACAACACTGAAACACTCAATTAAACCTGGTTTCGATCAATATTATTGAGGATAACGCATGTTAGGTCTAGGTTAGGCCTGGGATTTTCACTCATCAGACTCATACTTTCGCATTCTTCACATATTTGTTGAACGGATCTTGGGTTTCTTCTGGTGTGGATCACGTAGTAATGTGGTACCACACTGAAACTAGCAACTAAACCTGATCTTGATAAATATTTTAGAGGATAACGCATGTTAGGTCTGGGATTGGTCTGGGATTTGACCTCATCAGACTCACACTTTCGCACACTTCACATACTCGTTGAACAGATCCTGGGTATTTTCTGGTTTGGATTACGTAGTGATGTGGTACCACACTGAAACAGTCGATTAAACCTGGTTGCGATCAATATTTTAGAGGATAACGCATGTTAGGTCTAGGTTAGCCCTGGGATTTTCACTCATCAGACTCATACTTTCGCATTCTTCACATATTTGTTGAACGGATCTTGGGTTTTTTCTGGTGTGGATCACGTAGTAATGTGGTACCACACTGAAACAATCAATTAAACCTGATCTTGATAAATATTTTAGAGGATAACGCATGTTAGGTCTGGGATAGGTCGGGGATTTGCCCTCATCAGCCTCATACTTTCGCACACTTCACATACTCGTTGAACAGATCCTGGGTTTTTTCTGGTTTGGATCACGTAGTAATGTGGAACCATACTGAAACAGTCGATTAAACCTGGTTCCGATCAATATTTTAGAGGATAACGCATGTTAGGTCTAGGTTAGCCCTGGGATTTTCACTCATCAGACTCATACTTTCGCATTCTTCACATATTTGTTGAACGGATCTTGGGATTTTTCTGGTGTGGATCACGTAGTAATGTGGTACCACACTGAAACAATCAATTAAACCTGATCTTGATAAATATTTTAGAGGATAACGCATGTTAGGTCTGGGTAAGGTCTAGGATTTGCCCTCGTCAGGCTCATACTTTCGCATATTTCTCATACTTCATGGCTAGATCCTGGGCTATTTCTGGATTAGATCACGTAGTAATGTGGTACCACACTGAAACAGTCAATTAAACTTGGTTTCCATCAATATCTTAAAGGACAACGCAAGTTAGGTCTAGGTTAGCCCTGGGATTTTCACTCATCACACTCATACTTTCGCATATTTCTCATACTTCATGGCTAGATCCTGGGCTGTTTCTGGATTGTATCACGTAGTAATTTGGTACCACGCTGAAACAGTCAATTAAACCAGGTTTCGATCAATATTTTTGAGGATAACGCATGTTAGGTCTTGGTTAGGTTTGGGATTTTCACTCATCAGACTCATACTTTCGCATTCTTCACATACTTGTTGAACGGATCATGGGTTTTTTCTGGTTTGGATCACGTAGTAATGTGGGACCACACTGAAACAATCAATTAAACCTGGACTTGATAAATATTTTAGAGGATAACGCATGTTAGGTCTGGGATAGGTCTAGGATTTGCCCTCATCAGGCTCATACTTTCGCATATTTCTCATACTTCATGGCTAGATCCTGGGCTATTTCTGGATTGGATCACGTAGTAATGTGGGACCACACTGAAACAGTCAATTAAACCTGGTTTCGATCAATATTTTAGAGAATAATTCATGTTAGGTCTAGGTTAGGTCTGGGATTTGCTCTCATCAGGCTCATTCATTCGCATATTTCTCATACTTGATATCTAGATCCTGGGCTTTTTCTGGATTGCATCACGTAGAAATGATGTACAACACTGAAACAGTCAATTAAACCTGTTTTCCATCAATATCTTAGAGGACAACGCAAGTTAGGTCTGGGATAGGTCGGGGATTTGCCCTCATCAGACTCATACTTTCGCACACTTCACATACTTTTGGAACAGATCCTGGGTTATTTTCTGGTTTGGATCACATAGTAATGTGGTACCACACTGAAACAGTCGATTAAACCAGGTTTCGATCAATATTTTTGAGGATAACGCATGTTAGGTCTTGGTTAGGTCTGGGATTTTCACTCATCAGACTCATACCTTCGCATATTTCTCATACTAGATGGCTAGATCCTGTGCTTTTTCTGGATTGCATCACGTTGCAATGAAGTACAACACTGAAACACTCAATTAAACCTGGATTCGATCAATATTATTGAGGATAACGCATGTTAGGTCTAGGTTAGGCCTGGGATTTTCACTCATCAGACTCATACTTTCGCATTCTTCACATATTTGTTGAACGGATCCTGGGTTTTTTCTGGTGTGGATCACGTAGTAATGTGGTACCACACTGTAACAATCAATTAAACCTGATCTTGATAAATATTTTAGAGGATAACGCATGTTAGGTCTGGGATTGGTCTGGGATTTGACCTCATCAGACTCACACTTTCGCACACTTCACATACTCGTTGAACAGATCCTGGGTATTTTCTGGTTTGAATCACGTAGTGATGTGGTACCACACTGAAACAGTCGATTAAACCCGGTTGCGATCAATATTTTAGTGGATAACGCATGTTAGGTCTAGGTTAGCCCTGGGATTTTCACTCAACAGTCTCATACTTTCGCATTCTTCACATATTTGTTGAACGGATCTTGGGTTTTTTCTGGTGTGGATCACGTAGTAATGTGGTACCACACTGAAACAATCAATTAAACCTGATCTTGATAAATATTTTAGAGGATAACGCATGTTAGGTCTGGGATAGGTCGGGGATTTGCCCTCATCAGCCTCATACTTTCGCACACTTCACATACTCGTTGAACAGATCCTGGGTTTTTTCTGGTTTGGATCACGTAGTAATGTGGAACCACACTGAAACAATCAATTAAACCTGGACTTGATAAATATTTTAGAGGATAACGCAAGTTAGGTCTAGATTAGCCCTGGGATTTTCACTCATCACACTCATACTTTCGCATATTTCTCATACTTCATGGCTAGATCCTGGGCTGTTTCTGGATTGTATCACGTAGTAATTTGGTACCACGCTGAAACAGTCAATTAAACCAGGTTTCGATCAATATTTTTGAGGATAACGCATGTTAGGTCTTGGTTAGGTTTGGGATTTTCACTCATCAGACTCATGCTTTCGCATTCTTCTCATACTTGTTGAACGGATCATGGGTTTTTTCTGGTTTGGATCACGTAGTAATGTGGGACCACACTGAAACAATCAATTAAACCTGGTCTTGATAAATATTTTAGAGGATAACGCATGTTAGGTCTGGGATAGGTCTAGGATTTGCCCTCATCAGGCTCATACTTTCGCATATTTCTCATACTTCATGGCTAGATCCTGGGCTATTTCTGGATTGGATCACGTAGTAATGTGGTACCACACTGAAACAGTCAACTAAACCTGGTCTTGATAAATATTTTAGAGGATAACGCATGTTAGGTCTGGGATAGGTCTAGGATTTGCCCTCATCAGGCTCATACTTTCGCATATTTCTCATACTTCATGGCTAGATCCTGGGCTATTTCTGGATTAGATCACGTAGTAATGTGGTACCACACTGGAACAGTCAATTAAACTTGGTTTCCATCAATATCTTAAAGGACAACGCAAGTTAGGTCTGGGATAGGTCTTGGATTTGCCCTCATCAGGCTCATACTTTCGCGTTTTTCACATACTTTTTGAACAGATCCTGGGTTTTTTCTGGTTTGGATCACGTAGTAGTATGGTACCACACTGAAACAGTCCATTGAACCTGGTTTGGATCAATATTTTAGAAGATAACGCATGTCAGGTCTAGGTTTGGTCTGGGATTTTCACTCATCAGACTCATACTTTCGCATTCTTCACATACTTGTTGAACGGATCCTGGGTTTTTTCTGGTTTGGATCACGTAGTAATGTGGTACCACACTGAAACAGTCGATTAAACCTGGTTTCGATCAGTATTTTAGAGGATAACGAAAGTTAAGTCTGGGATTGGTCTGGGATTTGACCTCATCAGACTCACACTTTCGCACACTTCACATACTCGTTGAACAGATCCTGGGTATTTTCTGGTTTGGATCACGTAGTGATGTGGTACCACACTGAAACAGTCGATTAAACCAGGTTTCGATCAATATTTTTACGGATAACGCATGTTAGGTCTAGGTTAGGCCTGGGATTTTCACTCGTCAGGCTCATACTTTCGCATTCTTCACATACTTGTTGAACGGATCCTGGGTATTTTCTGGTTTGGATCACGTAGTAATGTGGTACCACACTGAAACAGTCGATTAAACCTTGTTTCAATCAATATTTTAGAGGATAACGCAAGTTAGGTCTGGGATAGGTCTGGGATTTGACCCCATCAGACTCATACTTTCGCACACTTCACATACTCGTTGAACAGATCCTGGGTTATTTTCTGGTTTGGATCACATAGTAATGAGGTACCACACTGAAACAGTCGATTAAACCAGGTTTCGATCAATATTTTAGAAAATAATTCATGTGATGTCTAGGTTAGGTCTGGGATTTGCTCTCATCAGGCTCATTCTTTCGTATATTTCTCATACATGTTGAACAGATCCTGGGTTTTTTCTGGTTTGGATCACTTAGTAATGTGGGACCACACTGAAACAATCAATTAAACCTGGTCTTGATAAATATTTTAGAGGATAACGCATGTTAGGTCTGGGATAGGTCTGGGATTTGCCCTGATCAGACTCATACTTTCGCACACTTCACATACTCGTTGAACAGATCCTGGGTTTTTTCTGGATTGGATCACGTAGTAATGTGGTACCACACTGAAACAGTCGACTAAACCTGGTTTCGATCAATATTTTAGAGGATAACGCAAGTTAAGTCTGGGATTGGTCTGGGATTTGACCTCATCAGACTCATACTTTCGCACACTTCACATACTCGTTGAACAGATCCTGGGTTATTTTCTGGTTTGGATCACTTAGTAATGTGGTACCACACTGAAACAGTCGATTACACCAGGTTTTGATCAATATTTTTGAGGATAACGCATGTTAGGTCTAGGTCAGGCCTAGGAATTTCACTCATCAGGCTCATACTTTCGCATTCTTCACATACTTGTTGAACGGATCCTGGGTTTTTTCTTGTTTGGATCACGTAGTAATGTGGGACCACACTGAAACAGTCAATTAAACCTGGTTTCGATCAATATTTTAGAGAATAATTCATGTTAGGTCTAGGTTAGGTCTGGGATTTGCTCTCATCAGGCTCATTCTTTCGCATATATCTCATACTTGATGGCTCGATCCTGGGCTTTTTCTGGATTGCATCACGTAGTAATGAAGTACAACACTGAAACAGTCAATTAAACCTGGTTTCGATCAATATTTTAGAGAATAACGCATGTTAGGTCTAGGTTAGGGCTGGGATTTGCCCTCATCAGGCTCATACTTTCGAATATTTCTCATACACGTTAGCAGATCCTGGGTTTTTTCTGGTTTGGGTCACGTAGTAATGTGGGACCACACTGAAACAATCAACTAAACCTGGTCTTGATAAATATTTTAGAGGATAACGCATGTTAGGTCTGGGTTAGGTCTAGGATTTGCCCTCATCAGGCTCATACTTTCGCATATTTCTCATACTTCATGGCTAGATCCTGGGCTGTTTCTGGATTGTATCACGTAGTAATGTGGTACCACGCTGAAACAGTCAATTAAACCTGGTTTCAATCAATATTTTAGAGGATAACGCATGTTAGGTCTGGGATAGGTCTGGGATTTGCCCTGATCAGACTCATACTTTCGCACACTTCACATACTCGTTGAACAGATCCTGGGTTTTTTCTGGATTGGATCACGTAGTAATGTGGTACCACACTGAAACAGTCGACTAAACCTGGTTTCGATCAATATTTTAGAGGATAACGCAAGTTAAGTCTGGGATTGGTCTGGGATTTGACCTCATCAGACTCATACTTTCGCACACTTCACATACTCGTTGAACAGATCCTGGGTTATTTTCTGGTTTGGATCACTTAGTAATGTGGTACCACACTGAAACAGTCGATTACACCAGGTTTTGATCAATATTTTTGAGGATAACGCATGTTAGGTCTAGGTCAGGCCTAGGAATTTCACTCATCAGGCTCATACTTTCGCATTCTTCACATACTCGTTTGGCAGATCCTGGGTTGTTTTCTGGATTGGATCACGTAGTAATTTAAGTACTACACTGAAACAGTCAATTAAACCTGGTTTCTATATATCTTAGAGGACAACGCAAGTTAGGTCTGGGATAGCTCTGGGATTTGCCCTCATCAGGCTCATACTTCCCGCGTTTTTCACATACTTGTTGAACAGATCCTGGGTTTTTTTCTGGTTTGGATCACGTAGTAGTGTGGGACCACACTGAAACAATCAATTAAACCTGGTCTTGATAAATATTTTAGAGGATAACGCATGTTAGGTCTGGGATAGGTCTGGGATTTGCCCTCATCAGACTCATACTTTCGCACACTTCACATACTCGTTTGGCAGATCCTGGGTTGTTTTCTGGATTGGATCACGTAGTAATTTAAGTACTACACTGAAACAGTCAATTAAACCTGGTTTCCATCAATATCTTAGTGGACAACGCAAGTTAGGTCTGGGATAGCTCTGGGATTTGCCCTCATCAGGCTGATACTTTCCGCGTTTTTCACATACTTGTTGAACAGATCCTGGGTTTTTTCCGGTTTGGATCACGTAGTAGTGTGGGACCACACTGAAACAATCAATTAAACCTGGTCTTGATAAATATTTTAGAGGATAACGCATGTTAGGTCTGGGATAGGTCTGGGATTTGCCCTCATCAGACTCATACTTTCGCACACTTCACATACTCGTTTGGCAGATCCTGGGTTGTTTTCTGGATTGGATCACGTAGTAATTTAAGTACTACACTGAAAGAGTCAATTAAACCTGGTTTCCATCAATATCTTAGAGGACAACGCAAGTTAGGTCTGGGATAGCTCTGGGATTTGCCCTTATCAGGCTCATACTTTCCGCGTTTTTCACATACTTGTTGAACAGATCCTGGGTTTTTTCTGGTTTGGATCACGTAGTAATGTGGGACCACACTGAAACAATCAATTAAACCTGGTCTTGATAAATATTTTAGAGGATAACGCATGTTAGGTCTGGGATAGGTCGGGGATTAGCCCTCATCAGACTCATACTTTCGCACACTTCACATACTCGTTGAACAGATCCTGGGTTTTTTCTGGTTTGGATCACGTAGTAATGTGGAACCACACTGAAACAATCAATTAAACCTGGTCTTGATAAATATTTTGGAGGATAACGCATGTTAGGTCTGGGTTAGGTCTAGGATTAGCCCTCGTCAGGCTCATACTTTCGCATATTTCTCATACTTCATGGCTAGATCCTGGGCTATTTCTGGTTTGGATCACGTAGTAATGTGGTACCACACTGAAACAGTCGATTAAACCTGGTTTCGATCAATATTTTAGAGGATAACTCAAGTTAGGTCTGGGATAGGTCTGGGATTTGACCTCATCAGACTCATACTTTCGCACACTTCACATACTTCTTGAACAGATCCTGGGTTATTTTCTGGTTTGGATCACATAGTAATGTGGTACCACACTGAAACAGTCGATTAAACCTGCTTTTGATCAATATTTTAGAGAATAATTCATGTTAGGTCTAGGTTAGGTCGGGGATTTGCTCACATCAGGCTCATTCTTTCGCATATTTCTCATACTTGATGGCTAGATCCTGGACTCTTTCTGGATTGCATCACGTACTAATGAAGTACAACACTGAAACAGTCAATTAAACCTGGTATCGATCAATATTTTAGAGAATAATTCATGTTAGGTCTAGGTTAGGTCTGGGATTTGCTCTCATCAGGCTCATTCTTTCGCATATTTCTCATACTTGATGGCTAGATCCTGGGCTTTTTCTGGATTGCATCACGTAGTAATGAAGTACAACACTGAAACAGTCAATTAAATCTGGTTTCCATCAATATTTTAGAGGACAACGCAAGTTAGGTCTAGGTAAGGCCTGAGATTTTCACTCATCAGACTCATACTTTCGCAATCTTCACATACTTGTTGAACGGATCCTGGGTTTTTTCTGATTTGGATCATGTAGTAATGTGGTACCACACTGAAACATTCAATTAAACCTGGTCTTGATAAATATTTTAGAGAATAACGCATGTTAGGTCTGGATTAGGTCTAGGATTTGCCCTCATCAGGCTCATATTTTCGCATATTTCTCATACTTCATGGCTAGATCCTGGGCTATTTCTGGATTGGGTCACGTAGTAATGTGGTACCACACTGAAACAGTCAATTAAACCTGCTTTTGATCAATATTTAAGAGAATAATTCATGTTAGGTCTAGGTTATGTCAGGGATTTGCTCTCATCAGGCTCATTCTTTCGCATATTTCTCATACTTGATGGCTAGATCCTGGGCTTTTTCTGGATTGCATCACGTAGTAATGAAGTACAACACTGAAACAGTCAATTAAATCTGGTTTCCATCAATATTTTACAGGACAACGCAAGTTAGGTCTAGGTAAGGCCTGAGATTTTCACTCATCAGACTCATACTTTCGCAATCTTCACATACTTGTTGAACGGATCCTGGGTTTTTTCTGATTTGGATCATGTAGTAATGTGGTACCACACTGAAACATTCAATTAAACCTGGTCTTGATAAATATTTTAGAGAATAACGCATGTTAGGTCTGGATTAGGTCTAGGATTTGCCCTCATCAGGCTCATATTTTCGCATATTTCTCATACTTCATGGCTAGATCCTGGGCTATTTCTGGATTGGGTCACGTAGTAATGTGGTACCACACTGAAACAGTCAATTAAACCTGCTTTTGATCAATATTTAAGAGAATAATTCATGTTAGGTCTAGGTTATGTCAGGGATTTGCTCTCATCAGGCTCATTCTTTCGCATATTTCTCATACTTGATGGCTAGATCCTGGGCTTTTTCTGGTTTGCATCACGTAGTAATGTAGTACAACACTGAAACAGTCAATTAAACCTGGTTTCGATCAATATTTTAGAGAATAATTTATGTTAGGTCTGGGATTTGCTCTCATCAGGATCATTCTTTCGCATATTTCTCATACTTGATGGCTAGATCCTGGGCTTTTTCTGGATTGCATCACGCAGTAATGTGGTACCACACCGAAACATTCAATTAAACCTGGTCTTGATGAATATTTTAGAGGATAACGCATGTTAGGTCTGGGCTAGGTCTAGAATTTGCCCTCATCAGGCTCATTCTTTCGCATATTTCTCATACTTGATGGCTAGATCTCGGGCTTTTTCTGGATTGCATCACTTAGTAATGAAGTACAACACTGAAACAGTCAATTAAACCTGTTTTCGATCAATATTTTAGAGGATAACGGAAGTTAGGTCTGGGATAGGTCTAGGATTTGCCCCCATCAGGCTCTTACTTTCGCATATTTCTCATACTTCATGGCTAGATCCTGGGCTGTTTCTGGATTGTATCACGTAGTAATGTGGTACCACGCTGAAACAGTCAATTAAACCTGGTTTCGATCAATATTTTAGAGGATAACGCATGTTAGGTCTGGATTAGGTCTAGGATTTGCCCTCATCAGGCTCATATTTTCGCATATTTCTCATACTTCATGGCTAGATCCTGGGCTATTTCTGGATTGGGTCACGTAGTAATGTGGTACCACACTGAAACAGTCAATTAAACCTGCTTTTGATCAATATTTAAGAGAATAATTCATGTTAGGTCTAGGTTATGTCAGGGATTTGCTCTCATCAGGCTCATTCTTTCGCATATTTCTCATACTTGATGGCTAGATCCTGGGCTTTTTCTGGATTGCATCACGTAGTAATGAAGTACAACACTGAAACAGTCAATTAAATCTGGTTTCCATCAATATTTTAGAGGACAACGCAAGTTAGGTCTAGGTAAGGCCTGAGATTTTCACTCATCAGACTCATACTTTCGCAATCTTCACATACTTGTTGAACGGATCCTGGGTTTTTTCTGATTTGGATCATGTAGTAATGTGGTACCACACTGAAACATTCAATTAAACCTGGTCTTGATAAATATTTTAGAGAATAACGCATGTTAGGTCTGGATTAGGTCTAGGATTTGCCCTCATCAGGCTCATATTTTCGCATATTTCTCATACTTCATGGCTAGATCCTGGGCTATTTCTGGATTGGGTCACGTAGTAATGTGGTACCACACTGAAACAGTCAATTAAACCTGCTTTTGATCAATATTTAAGAGAATAATTCATGTTAGGTCTAGGTTATGTCAGGGATTTGCTCTCATCAGGCTCATTCTTTCGCATATTTCTCATACTTGATGGCTAGATCCTGGGCTTTTTCAGGTTTGCATCACGTAGTAATGTAGTACAACACTGAAACAGTCAATTAAACCTGGTTTCGATCAATATTTTAGAGAATAATTCATGTTAGGTCTGGGATTTGCTCTCATCAGGCTCATTCTTTCGCATATTTCTCTTACTTGATGGCTAGATCCTGGGCTTTTTCTGGATTGCGTCACGCAGTAATGTGGTACCACACCGAAACATTCAATTAAACCTGGTCTTGATGAATATTTTAGAGGATAACGCATGTTAGGTCTGGGCTAGGTCTAGAATTTGCCCTCATCAGGCTCATTCTTTCGCATATTTCTCATACTTGATGGCTAGATCCCGGGCTTTTTCTGGATTGCATCACTTAGTAATGAAGTACAACACTGAAACAGTCAATTAAACCTGTTTTCGATCAATATTTTAGAGGATAACGGAAGTTAGGTCTGGGATAGGTCTAGGATTTGCCCCCATCAGGCTCTTACTTTCGCATATTTCTCATACTTCATGGCTAGATCCTGGGCTGTTTCTGGATTGTATCACGTAGTAATGTGGTACCACGCTGAAACAGTCAATTAAACCTGGTTTCGATCAATATTTTAGAGGATAACGGAAGTTAGGTCTGGGATAGGTCTAGGATTTGCCCTCATCAGGCTCTTACTTTCGCATATTTCTCATACTTCATGGCTAGATCCTGGGCTATTTCGGGATTGGATCACGTAGTAAAGTGGTACCACAATGAAACAGTCCATTAAACCTGGTTTCGCCCAATATTTTAGAGGATAACGCATGTTAGGTCTGGGATAGGCCTAGGATTTGCCCTCATCAGGCTCTTACTTTCGCATATTCCTCATACTTCATGGCTAGATCCTGGGCTTTTTCTAGATTGCATCACGTAGTAATGAAGTACAACACTGAAACAGTCAATGAAACCAGGTTTCAATGAATATTTTAGAAGACAACGAGAGTTAGGTCTAGGTAAGGCCTGAGATTTTCACTGATCAGACTCATACTTTCGCATTCTTCGCATACTTGTTGAACGGATCCTGGGTTTTTTCTGGTTTGGATGACGTAGTAATGTGGTACCACACTGAAACATTCAATTAAACCTGGTCTTGATAAATATTTTAGAGGATAACGCTAGTTAGGTATGGGTTAGGTCTAGGATTTGCCCTCATCAGGCTCATACTTTCGCATATTTCTCATACTTCATGGCTAGATCCTGGGCTGTTTCTGGATTGTATCACGTAGTAATGTGGTACCACGCTGAAACAGTCAATTAAACCTGGTTTCGATCAATATTTTAGAGGATAACGGAAGTTAGGTCTGGGATAGGTCTAGGATTTGCCCTCATCAGGCTCTTACTTTCGCATATTTCTCATACTTCATGGCTAGATCCTGGGCTATTTCTGGACTGGATCACGTAGTAAAGTGGTACCACACTGAAACATTCAATGAAACCTGGTCTGGATAAATATTTTAGAGGATAACGCATCTTAGGTCTGGGTTAGGTCTAAGATTTGCCCTCATCAGGCTCACAGTTTAGCGTTTTTCGCATACTTGTTGAACAGATCCTGGGTTTTTTCTGGTTTGGATCACGAAGTAGTGTGGTACCACACTGAAACAGTCCATTAAACCTGGTTTCGCTCAATATTTTAGAGGATAACGCATGTTAGGTCTAGGTTAGGTCTGGAATTTGCTCTCATCAGGCTCATTCTTTCGCACATTTCTCATACTTGATGGCTAGATCCTGGGCTTTTTCTGGATTGCATCACGTAATAATGTAGTACCACACTGAAACAGTCAATGAAACCTGGTTACCATCAATATTTTAGAGGACAACGCAAGTTAGGTCTAGGTAAGGCCTGAGATTTTCACTGATCAGACTCATACTTTCGCATTCTTCGCATACTTGTTGAACGGATCCTGGGTTTTTTCTGGTTTGGATGACGTAGTAATGTGGTACCACACTGAAACATTCAATTAAACCTGGTCTTGATCAATATTTTAGAGAATAATTCATGTTAGGTCTAGGTTAGGTCAGGGATTTGCTCTCATCAGGGTCATACTGCCGCAGTTTTAACATACTTGTTGAACGGATCCTGGGTTTTTTCTGGTTTGGTTCACGTAGTAATGTGGTACCACACTGAAACATTCAATTAAACCTGGTCTTGATAAATATTTTAGAGGATAACGCATGTTAGGTTTGGGTTAGGTCTAGGATTTGCCCTCATTAGGCTCATACTTTCGCATATTTCTCATACTTCATGGCTAGATCCTGGGCTTTTTCTGGATTGCATCACGTAGTAATGAAGTACAACACTGAAACAGTCAATTAAACTTGGTTTCCATCAATATTTTAGAGGACAACGCATGTTAGGTCTAGGTTAGGCCTGGGATTTGCCCTCATCAGGGTCATACTTTCGCATATTTCTCATACTTCATGGCTAGATCCTGGGCTGTTTCTGGATTGTATCACCTAGTAATGTGCTACCACGCTGAAACAGTCGATTAAACCTGGTTTCGATCAATATTTTAGGGGATAACGCGAGTTAAGTCTGGGATAGGTCTGGGATTTGACCTCATCAGACTCATACTTTCGCGTTTTTCACATACTTGTTGAACGGATCCTGGGTTTTTTCTTGTTTGGTTCACGTAGTAATGTGGTACCACACTGAAACATTCAATTAAACCTGGTCTTGATAAATATTTTAGAGGATAACGCATGTTAGGTTTGGGTTAGGTCTAGGATTTGCCCTCATTAGGCTCATACTTTCGCATATTTCTCATACTTCATGGCTAGATCCTGGGCTGTTTCTGGATTGTATCACCTAGTAATGTGGTACCACGCTGAAACAGTCGATTAAACCTGGTTCGATCAATATTTTAGGGGATAACGCAAGTTAAGTCTGGGATAGGTCTGGGATTTGACCTCATCAGACTCATACTTTCGCGTTTTTCGCATACTTGTTGCTCAGATCCTGGGTTTTTTCTGGTTTGGATCACGTAGTAGTGTGGTACCACACTGAAACAGTCCATTAAACCTGGTTGCGATTAATGTTTTAGAGGATAACGCATGTTAGGTCTGGGTTAGGTCTAGTATTTGCCCTCATCAGGCTCATTCTTTCGCATATTTGTCAAACTTGATTGCTAGATCCTGGGCTTTTTCTGGATTGCATCACGTAGTAATGTAGTACCACACTGAAACATTCAATTAAACTTGGTCTTGATAAATATTTCAGAGGATAACGCATGTTAGGTCTGGGTTAGGTCTAGGATTTGCACTCATAAGGCTCATACTTTCGCGTTCTTCACATACTTGTTGAACAGATCCTGGGTTTTTTCTGGTTTGGATCACGTAGTAGTGTGGTACCACACTGAAACAGTCCATTAAACCTGGTTGCGATTAATGTTTTAGAGGATAACGCATGTTAGGTCTGGGTTAGGCCTAGTATTTGCCCTCATCAGGCTCATTCTTTCGCATATTTGTCAAACTTGATTGCTAGATCCTGGGCTTTTTCTGGATTGCATCACGTAGTAATGTAGTACCACACTGAAACATTCAATTAAACCTGGTCTTGATAAATATTTCGGAGGATAACGCATGTTAGGTCTGGGTTAGGTCTAGGATTTGCACTCATCAGGCTCATACTTTCGCATATTTCTCATACTTCATGGCTAGATCCTGGGCTGTTTCTGGATTGTATCACGTAGTAATGAAGTACAACACTGAAACAGTCAATTGAACCTGGTCTCCATCAATATCTTAGAGGACAACGCAAGTTAGGTCTGGGATAGGTCTTGGATTTGCCCTCATCAGGCTCATACTTTCGCATATTTCTCATACTTCATGGCTAGATCCTGGGCTATTTCTGGATTGGATCACGTAGTAAAGTGGTACCACACTGAAACATTCAATGAAACCTGGTCTGGATAAATATTTTAGAGGATAACGCAGGTTAGGTCTGGGTTAGGTTTAGGATTTGCCCTCATCAGGCTCATTCTTTCGCATATTTCTCATACTTGATGGCTAGATCCTGGGCTATTTCTGGATTGGATCATGTAGTAATGTGGCACCACACTGAAACAGTCAATGAAACCTGGTTTTGATCGATATTTTAGAGAATAATTCATGTTAGGTCTAGGTTAGGTCAGGGATTTGCTCTCATCAGGCTCATTCTTTCGCATATTTCTCATACTTGATGGCTAGATCCTGGGCTATTTCTGGATTGGATCATGTAGTAATGTGGCACCACACTGAAACAGTCAATGAAACCTGGTTTTGATCGATATTTTAGAGAATAATTCATGTTAGGTCTAGGTTAGGCCTGGGATTTGCCCTCATCAGGGTCATACTGTCGCAGTTTTAACATACTTGTTGAACGGATTCTGGGTTTTTTCTGGTTTGGTTCACGTAGTAATGTGGTACCACACTGAAACATTCAATTAAACCTGGTCTTGATAAATATTTTAGAGGATAACGCATGTTAGGTATGGGATAGTCTAGGATTTGCCCTCATCAGGCTCTTACTTTCGCATATTTCTCATACTTCATGGCTAGATCCTGGGCTTTTTCTGGATTGCATCACGTAGTAATGAAGTACAACACTGAAACAGTCAATTAAACCTGGTTTCCATTAATTATTTTAGAGGACAACGCATGTTAGGTCTAGGTTAGGCCTGGGATTTGCCCTCACCAGGGTCATACTGTCGCAGTTTTAACATACATGTTGAACGGATCCTGGGTTTCTTCTGGTTTGGCTCACGTAGTAATGAAGTACAACACTGAAACAGTCACTTAAACCTGGTTTCCATCAATATCTTAGAGGACAACGCAAGTTAGGTCTGGGATAGGTCTGAAATTTGCCCTCATCAGGCTCATACTTTCGCGTCTTTCACATACTTGTTGAACAGATCCTGGGTTTTTTCTGGTTTGGATCACGTAGTAATGTGGTACCACGCTGAAACAGTTGATTAGACCCGGTTTCGATCAATATTTTAGAGGATAGCGCAAGTTAAGTCTGGGATAGGTCTGGGATTTGACCTCATCAGACTCATACTTTCGCGTTTTTCACATACTTGTTGAACAGATCCTGGGTTTTTTCTGGTTTGGATCACGTAGTAGTGTGGTACCACACTGAAACAGTCCATTAAACCTGGTTGCGATCAATATTATAGAGGATAACGCAAGTTAGGTCTGGGTTAGGTCTAGTATTTGCCCTCATCAGGCTCATTCTTTCGCATATTTCTCAAACTTGATGGCTAGATCCTGGGCTTTTTCTGGATTGCATCACGTAGTAATGTGGTACCACACTGAAACATTCAATTAAACCTGGTCTTGATAAATATTTTAGAAGATAACGCATGTTAGGTCTGGGTTAGGTCTAGGATTTGCCCTCATCAGGCTCATACTTTCGCATATTTCTCATACTTCATGGCTAGATCCTGGGCTATTTCTGGATTGGATCTCGTAGTAAAGTGGTACCACACTGAAACATTCAATGGAACCTGGTCTGGATAAATGTTTTAGAGGATAACGCATGTTAGGTCTGGGTTAGGGCTAGGAATTGCCCTCATCAGGCTTATTCTTTCGCATATGTCTCATACATGATGGCTAGATCCTGGGCTTTTTCTTGATCGCATCACGTAGCAATGAAGTACAACACTGAAACAGTCACTTAAACCTGGTTTCCATCAATATCCTAGAGGACAACGCAAGTTAGGTCTGGGATAGGTCTGAAATTTGCCCTCATCAGGCTCATACTTTCGCGTTTTTCACATACTTGTTGAACAGATCCTGGGTTTTTTCTGGGTTGGATCACGTAGTAATGTGGTACCACGCTGAAACAGTTGATTAGACCCGGTTTCGATCAATATTTTAGAGGATAACGCAAGTTAAGTCTGGGATAGGTCTGGAATTTGACCTCATCAGACTCATACTTTCGCGTTTTTCACATACTTGTTGAACAGATCCTGGGTTTTTTCTGGTTTGGATCACGTAGTAGTGTGGTACCACACTGAAGCAGTCCATGAAACCAGGTTGCGGTCAATATTTTAGAGGATAACGCATGTTAGGTCTGGGTTAGCTCTAGGATTTGCCCTCATCAGGCTCATTCTTTCGCATATTACTCAAACTTCATGGCTAGATCCTGGGCTTTTTCTGGATTGCATCACGTAGTAATGTGGTACCACACTGAAACAGTCAATATAACCTGGTTTCCATCAATATTTTAGAGGACAACGCAAGTTAGGTCTGGGATAGATCTGGGATTCGCCCATATCAGGCTCATACTTTCGCGTTTTTCACATACTTGTTGAACAGATCCTGGGTTTTTTCTGGTTTGGATCACGTAGTAATGTGGTACCACACTAAAACAGTCGATTAAACCTGGTTTCGATCAATATTTTAGAGGATAACGCATGTTAGGTCTGGAATAGGTCTGGGATTTGACCTCGTCAGACTCATACTTTCGCACCCTTCACATACTCGTTGATCAGATCCTGGGTTATTTTCTGGTTTGGATCACATAGTAATATGGTACCACACTGAAACAGTCGATTAAACCAGGTTTCGGTCAATATTTTTGAGGATAACGCATGTTAGGTCTAGATTAGGCCTGGGATTTTCACTCATCAGACTCATACTTTCGCATTCTTCACATACTTGTTGAACGGATCCTGGGTTTTTTCTGGTTTGGATCACGTAGTAACGTGGGACCACACTGAAACAATCAATTAAACCTGGTCTTGATAAATATTTTGGAGGATAACGCATGTTAGGTTTGGGTTAGGTCTAGGATTTGCCCTCGTCAGGCTCATACTTTCGCATATTTCTCATACTTCATGGCTAGATCCTGGGCTATTTCTGTATTGGGTCACGTAGTAATGTGGTACCACACTGAAACAGTCGATTAAACCTGGTTTCCATCAATATCTTAGAGGACAACGCAAGTTAGGTCTGGGATAGGTCTGAAATTTGCCCTCATCAGGCTCATACTTTCGCGTTTTTCACATACTTGTTGTACAGATCCTGGGTTTTTTCTGGTTTGGATCACGTAGTAATGTGGTACCACGGTGAAACAGTCGATTAGACCCGGTTTCGATCAATACTTTAGAGGATAACGCAAGTTAAGTCTGGGATAGGTCTGGAATTTGACCTCATGAGACTCATTCTTTCGCATATTTCTCAAACTTCATGGCTAGATCCTGGGCTTTTTCTGGATTGCATCACGTAGTAATATGGTACCACACTGAAACATTCAATTAAACCTGGTCTTGATAAATATTTTAGAGGATAACGCATGTTAGGTCTGGGTTAGGTCTAGGATTTGCTCTCATCAGACTCATACTTTCGCGTTTTCCACATACTTGTTGAACAGATCCTGGGTTTTTTCTGGTTTGGATCACGTAGTAGTGTGGTACCACACTGAAACAGTCCATTAAACCTGGTTGCGGTCAATAATTTAGAGGATAACGCATGTTAGGTCTGGGTTAGCTCTAGGATTTGCCCTCGTCAGGCTCATACTTTCGCATATTTCTCATACTTCATGGCTAGATCCTGGGCTATTTCTGTATTGGATCACGTAGTAATGTGGTACCACACTGAAACAGTCAATTAAACCTGGTTTCGATCAATATTTTAGAGAATAATTCATGTTAGGTCTAGGTTAGGTCTGGGATTTGCTCTTATCAGGCTCATTCTTTCGCATATTTCTCATACTTGATGGCTAGATCCTGGGCTTTTTCTGGATCGCATAACGTAGTAATGAAGTACAACACTGAAACAGTCAAGTAAACCTGGTTTCCATCAATATTTTAGAGGACAACGCAAGTTAGGTCTGGGATAGATCTGGGATTCGCCCTAATCAGGCTCATACTTTCGCGTTTTTCACATGCTTGTTGAACAGATCCTGGGTTATTTTCTGGTTTGGATCACATAGTAATATGGTACCACACTGAAACAGTCGATTAAACCAGGTTTCGGTCAATATTTTTGAGGATAACGCATGTTAGGTCTAGATTAGGCCTGGGATTTTCACTCATCAGACTCATACTTTCGCATTCTTCACATACTTGTTGAACGGAGCCTGGGTTTTTTCTGGTTTGCATCACGTAGTAATGTGGGACCACACTGAAAACGTCAATTAAATCTGGTTTCGACCAATATTTTAGAGAATAATTCATGTTAGGTCTAGGTTAGGCCTGGGATTTTCACTCATCAGAATCATACTGTCGCAGTTTTAACATACTTGTTGAACGGATCCTGGGCTTTTTCTGGATTACATCACGTAGTAATGTAGTACCACACTGAAACATTCAATTAAACCTGGTCTTGATAAATATTTCAGGGGATAACGCATGTTAGGTCTGGGTTAGGTCTAGGATTTGCACTCATCAGGCTCATACTTTCGCATATTTCTCATACTTCATGGCTAGAGCCTGGGCTTTTTCTGAACTGCATCACGTAGTAATGAAGTACAACACTGAAACAGTCAATTGAACCTGGTCTCCATCAATATCTTAGAGGACAACGCAAGTTAGGTCTGGGATAGGTCTTGGATTTGCCCTCATCAGGCTCATACTTTCGCATATTTCTCATACTTCATGGCTAGATCCTGGGCTATTTCTGGATTGGATCACGTAGTAAAGTGGTACCACACTGAAACATTCAATGAAACCTGGTCTGGATAAATATTTTAGAGGATAACGCATGTTAGGTCTGGGTTAGGTCTAGGATTTGCCCTCATCAGGCTCATTCTTTCGCATATTTCTCATACTTGATGGCTAGATCCTGGGCTTTTTCTGGATTGCATCACGTAGTAATGTGGTACCACCCTGAAACAGTCAATTAAACCTGGTTTCGATCAATATGTTAGAGGATAACGCAAGTTAGGTATGGGATAGGTCTAGGATTTGCCCTCATCAGGCTCTTACTTTCGCATATTTCTCATACTTCATGGCTAGATCCTGGGCTTTTTCTGGATTGCATCACGTAGTAATGAAGTACAACACTGAAACAGTCAATTAAACCTGGTTTCCATCAATATTTTAGAGGACAACGCATGTTAGGTCTAGGTTAGGCCTGGGGTTTGCCCTCATCAGGGTCATACTGTCGCTGTTTTAACATACTTGTTGAACGGATCCTGGGTTTTTTCTGGTTTGGTTCACGTAGTAATGTGGTACCACACTGAAACATTCAATTAAACCTGGTCTTGATAAATATTTTAGAGGATAACGCAAGTTAAGTCTGGGATAGGTCTGGGATTTGACCTCATCAGGCTCATTCTTTCGCATATTTCTCAAACTTGATGGCTAGATCCTGGGCTTTTTCTGGATTGCATCACGTAGTAATGTGGTACCACACTGAAACATTCAATTAAACCTGGTCTTGAAAAATATTTTAGAAGATAACGCATGTTAGGTCTGGGTTAGGTCTAGGATTTGCCCTCATCAGGCTCATACTTTCGCATATTTCTCATACTTCATGGCTAGATCCTGGGCTATTTCTGCATTGGATCTCGTAGTAAAGTGGTACCACACTGAAAGATTCAATGGAACCTGGTCTGGATAAATATTTTAGAGGATAACGCATGTTAGGTCTGGGTTAGGTCTAGGAATTGCCCTCATCAGGCTTATTCTTTCGCATATGTCTCATACATGATGGCTAGATCCTGGGCTTTTTCTTGATCGCATCACGTAGTAATGAAGTACAACACTGAAACAGTCACTTAAACCTGGTTTCCATCAATATCTTAGAGGACAACGCAAGTTAGGTCTGGGGTAGGTCTGAAATTTGCCCTCATCAGGCTCATACTTTCGCGTTTTTCACATACTTGTTGAACAGATCCTGGGTTTTTTCTGGTTTGGATCACGTAGTAATGTGGTACCGCGCTGAAACAGTTGATTAGACCCGGTTTCGGTCAATATTTTAGAGGATAACGCAAGTTAAGTCTGGGATAGGTCTGGGATTTGACCTCATCAGACTCATACTTTCGCGTTTTTCACATACTTGTTGAACAGATCCTGGGTTTTTTCTGGTTTGGATCACGTAGTAGTGTGGTACCACACTGAAACAGTCCATGAAACCTGGTTGCGGTCAATATTTTAGAGGATAACGCATGTTAGGTCTGGGTTAGGTCTAGGATTTGCTCTCATCAGACTCATACTTTCGGGTTTTCCACATACTTGTTGAACAGATCCTGGGTTTTTTCTGGTTTGGATCACGTAGTAGTGTGGTACCACACTGAAACAGTCAATTAAACCTGGTTTCGATCAATATTTTAGAGGATAACGCAAGTTAAGTCTGGGATAGGTCTGGGATTTGACCTCATCAGACTCATACTTTCGCGTTTTTCACATACTTGTTGAACAGATCCTGGGTTTTTTCTGGTTTGGATCACGTAGTAGTGTGGTACCACACTGAAACAGTCCATTAAACCTGGTTGCGATCAATATTATAGAGGATAACGCATGTTAGGTCTGGGTTAGGTCTAGTATTTGCCCTCATCAGGCTCATTCTTTCGCATATTTCTCAAACTTGATGGCTAGATCCTGGGCTTTTTCTGGATTGCATCACGTAGTAATGTGGTACCACACTGAAACATTCAATTAAACCTGGTCTTGAAAAATATTTTAGAAGATAACGCATGTTAGGTCTGGGTTAGGTCTAGGATTTGCCCTCATCAGGCTCATACTTTCGCATATTTCTCATACTTCATGGCTTGATCCTGGGCTATTTCAGGATTGGATCTCGTAGTAATGTGGTACCACACTGAAACATTCAATTAAACCTGGTCTTGAAAAATATTTTAGAAGATAACGCATGTTAGGTCTGGGTTAGGTCTAGGATTTGCCCTCATCAGGCTCATACTTTCGCGTTTTTCACATACTTGTTGAACAGATCCTGGGTTTTTTCTGGTTTGGATCACGTAGTAATGTGGTACCGCGCTGAAACAGTTGATTAGACCCGGTTTCGGTCAATATTTTAGAGGATAACGCAAGTTAAGTCTGGGATAGGTCTGGGATTTGACCTCATCAGACTCATACTTTCGCGTTTTTCACATACTTGTTGAACAGATCCTGGGTTTTTTCTGGTTTGGATCACGTAGTAATGTGGTACCGCGCTGAAACAGTTGATTAGACCCGGTTTCGGTCAATATTTTAGAGGATAACGCAAGTTAAGTCTGGGATAGGTCTGGGATTTGACCTCATCAGACTCATACTTTCGCGTTTTTCACATACTTGTTGAACAGATCCTGGGTTTTTTCTGGTTTGGATCACGTAGTAATGTGGTACCGCGCTGAAACAGTTGATTAGACCCGGTTTCGGTCAATATTTTAGAGGATAACGCAAGTTAAGTCTGGGATAGGTCTGGGATTTGACCTCATCAGACTCATACTTTCGCGTTTTTCACATACTTGTTGAACAGATCCTGGGCTTTTTCTGGATTGCATAACGTAGTAGTGTGGTACCACACTGAAACAGTCCATGAAACCTGGTTGCGGTCAATATTTTAGAGGATAACGCATGTTAGGTCTGGGTTAGGTCTAGGATTTGCTCTCATCAGACTCATACTTTCGCGTTTTCCACATACTTGTTGAACAGATCCTGGGTTTTTTCTGGTTTGGATCACGTAGTAGTGTGGTACCACACTGAAACAGTCAATTAAACCTGGTTTCGATCAATATTTTAGAGGATAACGCAAGTTAAGTCTGGGATAGGTCTGGGATTTGACCTCATCAGACTCATACTTTCGCGTTTTTCACATACTTGTTGAACAGATCCTGGGTTTTTTCTGGTTTGGATCACGTAGTAGTGTGGTACCACACTGAAACAGTCCATTAAACCTGGTTGCGATCAATATTATAGAGGATAACGCATGTTAGGTCTGGGTTAGGTCTAGTATTTGCCCTCATCAGGCTCATTCTTTCGCATATTTCTCAAACTTGATGGCTAGATCCTGGGCTTTTTCTGGATTGCATCACGTAGTAATGTGGTACCACACTGAAACATTCAATTAAACCTGGTCTTGAAAAATATTTTAGAAGATAACGCATGTTAGGTCTGGGTTAGGTCTAGGATTTGCCCTCATCAGGCTCATACTTTCGCATATGTCTCATACATGATGGCTAGATCCTGGGCTTTTTCTTGATCGCATCACGTAGTAATGAAGTACAACACTGAAACAGTCACTTAAACCTGGTTTCCATCAATATCTTAGAGGACAACGCAAGTTAGGTCTGGGTTAGGTCTAGGATTTGCCCTCATCAGGCTCATTCTTTCGCATATTTCTCATACTTGACGGCTAGATCCTGGGCTTTTTCTGGATTGCATCACGTAGTAATGTGGTACCACCCTGAAACAGTCAATTAAACCTGGTTTCGATCAATATGTTAGAGGATAACGCAAGTTAGGTATGGGATAGGTCTAGGATTTGCCCTCATCAGGCTCTTACTTTCGCATATTTCTCATACTTCATGGCTAGATCCTGGGCTTTTTCTGGATTGCATCACGTAGTAATGAAGTACAACACTGAAACAGTCAATTAAACCTGGTTTCCATCAATATTTTAGAGGACAACGCATGTTAGGTCTAGGTTAGGCCTGGGATTTGCCCTCATCAGGGTCATACTGTCGCAGTTTTAACATACTTGTTGAACGGATCCTGGGTTTTTTCTGGTTTGGTTCACGTAGTAATGTGGTACCACACTGAAACATTCAATTAAACCTGGTCTTGATAAATATTTTAGAGGATAACGCAAGTTAAGTCTGGGATAGGTCTGGGATTTGACCTCATCAGGCTCATTCTTTCGCATATTTCTCAAACTTGATGGCTAGATCCTGGGCTTTTTCTGGATTGCATCACGTAGTAATGTGGTACCACACTGAAACATTCAATTAAACCTGGTCTTGATAAATATTTTAGAAGATAACGCATGTTAGGTCTGGGTTAGGTCTAAGATTTGCCCTCATCAGGCTCATACTTTCGCATATTTCTCATACTTCATGGCTAGATCCTGGGCTATTTCTGCATTGGATCTCGTAGTAAAGTGGTACCACACTGAAAGATTCAATGGAACCTGGTCTGGATAAATATTTTAGAGGATAACGCATGTTAGGTCTGGGTTAGGTCTAGGAATTGCCCTCATCAGGCTTATTCTTTCGCATATGTCTCATACATGATGGCTAGATCCTGGGCTTTTTCTTGATCGCATCACGTAGTAATGAAGTACAACACTGAAACAGTCACTTAAACCTGGTTTCCATCAATATCTTAGAGGACAACGCAAGTTAGGTCTGGGGTAGGTCTGAAATTTGCCCTCATCAGGCTCATACTTTCGCGTTTTTCACATACTTGTTGAACAGATCCTGGGTTTTTTCTGGTTTGGATCACGTAGTAATGTGGTACCACACTGAAACAGTCCATGAAACCTGGTTGCGGTCAATATTTCAGAGGATAACGCATGTTAGGTCTGGAATAGGTCTGGGATTTGACCTCGTCAGACTCATACTTTCGCGTTTTCCACATACTTGTTGAACAGATCCTGGGTTTTTTCTGGTTTGGATCACGTAGTAATGTGGTACCACACTGAAACAGTCGATTAAACCTGGTTTCGATCAATATTTCAGAGGATAACGCATGTTAGGTCTAGGTTAGGTCTGGGATTTGCTCTCATCAGGCTCATTCTTTCGCATATTTCTCATACTTGATGGCTAGATCCTGGGCTTTTTCTGGATCGCATCACGTAGTAATGAAGTACAACACTGAAACAGTCACTTAAACCTGGTTTCCATCAATATCTTAGAGGACAACGCAAGTTAGGTCTGGGATAGGTCTGAAATTTGCCCTCATCAGACTCATACTTTCGCACCCTTCACATACTTGTTGATCAGATCCTGGGTTATTTTCTGGTTTGGATCACATAGTAATATGGTACCACACTGAAACAGTCGATTAAACCAGGTTTCGGTCAATATTTTTGAGGATAACGCATGTTAGGTCTAGATTAGGCCTGGGATTTTCACTCATCAGACTCATACTTTCGCATTCTTCACTTACTTGTTGAACGGAGCCTGGGTTTTTTCTGGTTTGCATCACGTAGTAATGTGGGACCACACTGAAACAGTCAATTAAATCTGGTTTCGATCAATATCTTAGAGGACAACGCAAGTTAGGTCTGGGATAGGTCTGAAATTTGCCCTCATCAGGCTCATACTTTCGCGTTTTTCACATACTTGTTGAACAGATCCTGGGTTTTTTCTGGTTTGGATCACGTAGTAATGTGGTACCGCGCTGAAACAGTTGATTAGACCCGGTTTCGATCAATATTTTAGAGGATAACGCAAGTTAAGTCTGGGATAGGTCTGGGATTTGACCTCATCAGACTCATACTTTCGCGTTTTTCACATACTTGTTGAACAGATCCTGGGTTTTTTCTGGTTTGGATCACGTAGTAGTGTGGTACCACACTGAAACAGTCCATGAAACCTGGTTGCGGTCAATATTTTAGAGGATAACGCATGTTAGGTCTGGGTTAGGTCTAGGATTTGCTCTCATCAGACTCATACTTTCGCGTTTTTCACATACTTGTTGAACAGATCCTGGGTTTTTTCTGGTTTGGATCACGTAGTAGTGTGGTACCACACTGAAACAGTCCATTAAACCTGGTTGCGATCAATATTATAGAGGATAACGCATGTTAGGTCTGGGTTAGGTCTAGTATTTGCCCTCATCAGGCTCATTCTTTCGCATATTTCTCAAACTTGATGGCTAGATCCTGGGCTTTTTCTGGATTGCATCACGTAGTAATGTGGTACCACACTGAAACATTCAATTAAACCTGGTCTTGAAAAATATTTTAGAAGATAACGCATGTTAGGTCTGGGTTAGGTCTAGGATTTGCCCTCATCAGGCTCATACTTTCGCATATTTCTCATACTTCATGGCTTGATCCTGGGCTATTTCAGGATTGGATCTCGTAGTAATGTGGTACCACACTGAAACATTCAATTAAACCTGGTCTTGAAAAATATTTTAGAAGATAACGCATGTTAGGTCTGGGTTAGGTCTAGGATTTGCCCTCATCAGGCTCATACTTTCGCGTTTTTCACATACTTGTTGAACAGATCCTGGGTTTTTTCTGGTTTGGATCACGTAGTAATGTGGTACCGCGCTGAAACAGTTGATTAGACCCGGTTTCGGTCAATATTTTAGAGGATAACGCAAGTTAAGTCTGGGATAGGTCTGGGATTTGACCTCATCAGACTCATACTTTCGCGTTTTTCACATACTTGTTGAACAGATCCTGGGTTTTTTCTGGTTTGGATCACGTAGTAATGTGGTACCGCGCTGAAACAGTTGATTAGACCCGGTTTCGGTCAATATTTTAGAGGATAACGCAAGTTAAGTCTGGGATAGGTCTGGGATTTGACCTCATCAGACTCATACTTTCGCGTTTTTCACATACTTGTTGAACAGATCCTGGGTTTTTTCTGGTTTGGATCACGTAGTAATGTGGTACCGCGCTGAAACAGTTGATTAGACCCGGTTTCGGTCAATATTTTAGAGGATAACGCAAGTTAAGTCTGGGATAGGTCTGGGATTTGACCTCATCAGACTCATACTTTCGCGTTTTTCACATACTTGTTGAACAGATCCTGGGCTTTTTCTGGATTGCATAACGTAGTAGTGTGGTACCACACTGAAACAGTCCATGAAACCTGGTTGCGGTCAATATTTTAGAGGATAACGCATGTTAGGTCTGGGTTAGGTCTAGGATTTGCTCTCATCAGACTCATACTTTCGCGTTTTCCACATACTTGTTGAACAGATCCTGGGTTTTTTCTGGTTTGGATCACGTAGTAGTGTGGTACCACACTGAAACAGTCAATTAAACCTGGTTTCGATCAATATTTTAGAGGATAACGCAAGTTAAGTCTGGGATAGGTCTGGGATTTGACCTCATCAGACTCATACTTTCGCGTTTTTCACATACTTGTTGAACAGATCCTGGGTTTTTTCTGGTTTGGATCACGTAGTAGTGTGGTACCACACTGAAACAGTCCATTAAACCTGGTTGCGATCAATATTATAGAGGATAACGCATGTTAGGTCTGGGTTAGGTCTAGTATTTGCCCTCATCAGGCTCATTCTTTCGCATATTTCTCAAACTTGATGGCTAGATCCTGGGCTTTTTCTGGATTGCATCACGTAGTAATGTGGTACCACACTGAAACATTCAATTAAACCTGGTCTTGAAAAATATTTTAGAAGATAACGCATGTTAGGTCTGGGTTAGGTCTAGGATTTGCCCTCATCAGGCTCATACTTTCGCATATGTCTCATACATGATGGCTAGATCCTGGGCTTTTTCTTGATCGCATCACGTAGTAATGAAGTACAACACTGAAACAGTCACTTAAACCTGGTTTCCATCAATATCTTAGAGGACAACGCAAGTTAGGTCTGGGTTAGGTCTAGGATTTGCCCTCATCAGGCTCATTCTTTCGCATATTTCTCATACTTGACGGCTAGATCCTGGGCTTTTTCTGGATTGCATCACGTAGTAATGTGGTACCACCCTGAAACAGTCAATTAAACCTGGTTTCGATCAATATGTTAGAGGATAACGCAAGTTAGGTATGGGATAGGTCTAGGATTTGCCCTCATCAGGCTCTTACTTTCGCATATTTCTCATACTTCATGGCTAGATCCTGGGCTTTTTCTGGATTGCATCACGTAGTAATGAAGTACAACACTGAAACAGTCAATTAAACCTGGTTTCCATCAATATTTTAGAGGACAACGCATGTTAGGTCTAGGTTAGGCCTGGGATTTGCCCTCATCAGGGTCATACTGTCGCAGTTTTAACATACTTGTTGAACGGATCCTGGGTTTTTTCTGGTTTGGTTCACGTAGTAATGTGGTACCACACTGAAACATTCAATTAAACCTGGTCTTGATAAATATTTTAGAGGATAACGCAAGTTAAGTCTGGGATAGGTCTGGGATTTGACCTCATCAGGCTCATTCTTTCGCATATTTCTCAAACTTGATGGCTAGATCCTGGGCTTTTTCTGGATTGCATCACGTAGTAATGTGGTACCACACTGAAACATTCAATTAAACCTGGTCTTGATAAATATTTTAGAAGATAACGCATGTTAGGTCTGGGTTAGGTCTAAGATTTGCCCTCATCAGGCTCATACTTTCGCATATTTCTCATACTTCATGGCTAGATCCTGGGCTATTTCTGCATTGGATCTCGTAGTAAAGTGGTACCACACTGAAAGATTCAATGGAACCTGGTCTGGATAAATATTTTAGAGGATAACGCATGTTAGGTCTGGGTTAGGTCTAGGAATTGCCCTCATCAGGCTTATTCTTTCGCATATGTCTCATACATGATGGCTAGATCCTGGGCTTTTTCTTGATCGCATCACGTAGTAATGAAGTACAACACTGAAACAGTCACTTAAACCTGGTTTCCATCAATATCTTAGAGGACAACGCAAGTTAGGTCTGGGGTAGGTCTGAAATTTGCCCTCATCAGGCTCATACTTTCGCGTTTTTCACATACTTGTTGAACAGATCCTGGGTTTTTTCTGGTTTGGATCACGTAGTAATGTGGTACCACACTGAAACAGTCCATGAAACCTGGTTGCGGTCAATATTTCAGAGGATAACGCATGTTAGGTCTGGAATAGGTCTGGGATTTGACCTCGTCAGACTCATACTTTCGCGTTTTCCACATACTTGTTGAACAGATCCTGGGTTTTTTCTGGTTTGGATCACGTAGTAATGTGGTACCACACTGAAACAGTCGATTAAACCTGGTTTCGATCAATATTTCAGAGGATAACGCATGTTAGGTCTAGGTTAGGTCTGGGATTTGCTCTCATCAGGCTCATTCTTTCGCATATTTCTCATACTTGATGGCTAGATCCTGGGCTTTTTCTGGATCGCATCACGTAGTAATGAAGTACAACACTGAAACAGTCACTTAAACCTGGTTTCCATCAATATCTTAGAGGACAACGCAAGTTAGGTCTGGGATAGGTCTGAAATTTGCCCTCATCAGACTCATACTTTCGCACCCTTCACATACTTGTTGATCAGATCCTGGGTTATTTTCTGGTTTGGATCACATAGTAATATGGTACCACACTGAAACAGTCGATTAAACCAGGTTTCGGTCAATATTTTTGAGGATAACGCATGTTAGGTCTAGATTAGGCCTGGGATTTTCACTCATCAGACTCATACTTTCGCATTCTTCACTTACTTGTTGAACGGAGCCTGGGTTTTTTCTGGTTTGCATCACGTAGTAATGTGGGACCACACTGAAACAGTCAATTAAATCTGGTTTCGATCAATATTTTAGAGAATAATTCATGTTAGGTCTAGGTTAGGCCTGGGATTTTCACTCATCAGACTCATACTTTCGCATTCTTCACATACTTCTTGAACGGATCCTGGGTTTTTTCTGGTTTGGATCACGTAGTAATGTGGGACCACACTGAAACAATCAATTAAACCTGGTCTTGATAAATATTTTGGAGGATAACGCATGTTAGGTCTGGGTTAGGTCTAGGATTTGCCCTCATCAGGCTCATACTTTCGCATATTTCTCATACTTCATGGCTAGATCCTGGGCTGTTTCTGGTTTGGATCACGTAGTAATGCGGTACCACACTGAAACAGTCAATTAAACCTGGTTTCGATCAATATTTTAGAGAATAATTCATGTTAGGTCTAGGTTAGGTCTGGGATTTGCTCTCATCAGGCTCATTCTTTCGCATATTTCTCATACTTGATGGCTAGATCCTGGGCTTTTTCTGGATCGCATCACGTAGTAATGAAGTACAACACTGAAACAGTCACTTAAACCTGGTTTCCATCAATATCTTAGAGGACAACGCAAGTTAGGTCTGGGATAGGTCTGAAATTTGCCCTCATCAGGCTCATACATTCGCGTTTTTCACATACTTGTTGAACAGATCCTGGGTTTTTTCTGGTTTGGATCACGTAGTAATGTGGTACCGCGCTGAAACAGTTGATTAGACCCGGTTTCGATCAATATTTTAGAGGATAACGCAAGTTAAGTCTGGGATAGGTCTGGGATTTGACCTCATCAGACTCATACTTTCGCGTTTTTCACATACTTGTTGAACAGATCCTGGGTTTTTTCTGGTTTGGATCACGTAGTAGTGTGGTACCACACTGAAACAGTCCATGAAACCTGGTTGCGGTCAATATTTTAGAGGATAACGCATGTTAGGTCTGGGTTAGGTCTAGGATTTGCTCTCATCAGACTCATACTTTCGCGTTTTTCACATACTTGTTGAACAGATCCTGGGTTTTTTCTGGTTTGGATCACGTAGTAGTGTGGTACCACACTGAAACAGTCCATTAAACCTGGTTGCGATCAATATTATAGAGGATAACGCATGTTAGGTCTGGGTTAGGTCTAGTATTTGCCCTCATCAGGCTCATTCTTTCGCATATTTCTCAAACTTGATGGCTAGATCCTGGGCTTTTTCTGGATTGCATCACGTAGTAATGTGGTACCACACTGAAACATTCAATTAAACCTGGTCTTGAAAAATATTTTAGAAGATAACGCATGTTAGGTCTGGGTTAGGTCTAGGATTTGCCCTCATCAGGCTCATACTTTCGCATATTTCTCATACTTCATGGCTAGATCCTGGGCTATTTCTGCATTGGATCTCGTAGTAAAGTGGTACCACACTGAAAGATTCAATGGAACCTGGTCTGGATAAATATTTTAGAGGATAACGCATGTTAGGTCTGGGTTAGGTCTAGGAATTGCCCTCATCAGGCTTATTCTTTCGCATATGTCTCATACATGATGGCTAGATCTTGGGCTTTTTCTTGATCGCATCACGTAGTAATGAAGTACAACACTGAAACAGTCACTTAAACCTGGTTTCCATCAATATCTTAGAGGACAACGCAAGTTAGGTCTGGGATAGATCTGGGATTCGCCCTAATCAGGCTCATACTTTCGCGTTTTTCACATACTTGTTGAACAGATCCTGGGTTTTTTCTGGTTTGGATCACGTAGTAATGTGGTACCGCGCTGAAACAGTTGATTAGACCCGGTTTCGATCAATATTTTAGAGGATAACGCAAGTTAAGTCTGGGATAGGTCTGGGATTTGACCTCATCAGACTCATACTTTCGCGTTTTTCACATACTTGTTGAACAGATCCTGGGTTTTTTCTGGTTTGGATCACGTAGTAGTGTGGTACCACACTGAAACAGTCCATGAAACCTGGTTGCGGTCAATATTTTAGAGGATAACGCATGTTAGGTCTGGGTTAGGTCTAGGATTTGCTCTCATCAGACTCATACTTTCGCGTTTTTCACATACTTGTTGAACAGATCCTGGGTTTTTTCTGGTTTGGATCACGTAGTAGTGTGGTACCACACTGAAACAGTCCATTAAACCTGGTTGCGATCAATATTATAGAGGATAACGCATGTTAGGTCTGGGTTAGGTCTAGTATTTGCCCTCATCAGGCTCATTCTTTCGCATATTTCTCAAACTTGATGGCTAGATCCTGGGCTTTTTCTGGATTGCATCACGTAGTAATGTGGTACCACACTGAAACATTCAATTAAACCTGGTCTTGAAAAATATTTTAGAAGATAACGCATGTTAGGTCTGGGTTAGGTCTAGGATTTGCCCTCATCAGGCTCATACTTTCGCATATTTCTCATACTTCATGGCTAGATCTTGGGCTATTTCTGCATTGGATCTCGTAGTAAAGTGGTACCACACTGAAAGATTCAATGGAACCTGGTCTGGATAAATATTTTAGAGGATAACGCATGTTAGGTCTGGGTTGGGTCTAGGAATTGCCCTCATCAGGCTTATTCTTTCGCATATGTCTCATACATGATGGCTAGATCCTGGGCTTTTTCTTGATCGCATCACGTAGTAATGAAGTACAACACTGAAACAGTCACTTAAACCTGGTTTCCATCAATATCTTAGAGGACAACGCAAGTTAGGTCTGGGATAGATCTGGGATTCGCCCTAATCAGGCTCATACTTTCGCGTTTTTCACATACTTGTTGAACAGATCCTGGGTTTTTTCTGGTTTGGATCACGTAGTAATGTGGTACCACACTGAAACAGTCGATTAAACCTGGTTTCGATCAATATTTCAGAGGATAACGCATGTTAGGTCTGGAATAGGTCTGGGATTTGACCTCGTCAGACTCATACTTTCGCACCCTTCACATACTCGTTGATCAGATCCTGGGTTATTTTCTGGTTTGGATCACATAGTAATATGGTACCACACTGAGACAGTCGATTAAACCTGGTTTCGATCAATATTTTAGAGAATAATTCATGTTAGGTCTAGGTTAGGTCTGGGATTTGCTCTCATCAGGCTCATACTTTCGCATATTTCTCACACTTCATGGTTAGATCCTGGGCTATTTCTGGATTGGATCACGTAGTAATGCGGTACCACACTGAAACAGTCAATTAAACCTGGTTTCGATCAATATTTTAGAGAATAATTCATGTTAGGTCTAGGTTAGGTCTGGGATTTGCTCTCATCAGGCTCATTCTTTCGCATATTTCTCATACTTCATGGCTAGATCCTGGGCTGTTTCTGGTTTGGATCACGTAGTAATGCGGTACCACACTGAAACAGTCAATTAAACCTGGTTTCGATCAATATTTTAGAGAATAATTCATGTTAGGTCTAGATTAGGTCTGGGATTTGCTCTCATCAGGCTCATTCTTTCGCATATTTCTCATACTTGATGGCTAGATCCTGGGCTTTTTCTGGATCGCATCACGTAGTAATGAAGTACAACACTGAAACAGTCACTTAAACCTGGTTTCCATCAATATCTTAGAGGACAACGCAAGTTAGGTCTGGGATAGATCTGGGATTCGCCCTAATCAGGCTCATACTTTCGCGTTTTTCACATACTTGTTGAACAGATCCTGGGTTTTTTCTGGTTTGGATCACGTAGTAATATGGTACCACACTGAAACAGTCGATTAAACCAGGTTTCGGTCAATATTTTTGAGGATAACGCATGTTAGGTCTAGATTAGGCCTGGGATTTTCACTCATCAGACTCATACTTTCGCATTCTTCACATACTTGTTGAACGGAGCCTGGGTTTTTTCTGGTTTGCATCCCGTAGTAATGTGGGACCACACTGAAAACGTCAATTAAATCTGGTTTCGATCAATATTTTAGAGAATAATTCATGTTAGGTCTAGGTTAGGCCTGGGATTTTCACTCATCAGACTCATACTTTCGCATTCTTCACATACTTGTTGAACGGATCCTGGGTTTTTTCTGGTTTGGATCACGTAGTAATGTGGGACCACACTGAAACAATCAATTAAACCTGGTCTTGATAAATATTTTGGAGGATAACGCATGTTAGGTCTGGGTTAGGTCTAGGATTTGCCCTCATCAGGCTCATACTTTCGCATATTTCTCATACTTCATGGCTAGATCCTGGGCTGTTTCTGGTTTGGATCACATAGTAATAGGGTACCACACGGAAACAGTCGTTTAAACCAGGTTTCGGTCAATATTTTTGACGATAACGCATGTTAGGTCTAGATTAGGCCTGGGATTTTCACTCATCAGACTCATACTTTCGCATTCTTCACATACTTGTTGAACGGAGCCTGGGTTTTTTCTGGTTTGCATCACGTAGTAATGTGGGACCACACTGAAAACGTCAATTAAATCTGGTTTCGATCAATATTTTAGAGAATAATTCATGTTAGGTCTAGGTTAGGCCTGGGATTTTCACTCATCAGAATCATACTTTCGCATTCTTCACATACTTGTTGAACGGATCCTGGGTTTTTTCTGGTTTGGATCACGTAGTAATGTGGGACCACACTGAAACAATCAATTAAACCTGGTCTTGATAAATATTTTGGAGGATAACGCATGTTAGGTCTGGGTTAGGTCTAGGATTTGCCATCATCAGGCTCATACTTTCGCATATTTCACATACTTCATGGCTAGATCCTGGGCTGTTTCTGGATTGTATCACATAGTAATGTGGTACCACGCTGAAACAGTCAATTAAACCTGGTTTCGATCAATATTTTGGAGGATAACGCAAATTAGGTCTGGGATAGGTCTAGGATTTGCCCTCATCAGGCTCTTTCTTTCGTATATTTCTCATACTTCATGGCTAGATCGTGGGCTATTTCTGGATTGGATCACGTAGTAAAGTGGTACCACACTGAAACATTCAATGAAACCTGGTCTGGATAAATATTTTAGAGGATAATGCATCTTAGGTCTAGGTTAGGTCTGGGACTTTCACTCATCAGACTCATACTTTCGCATTCTTCACATACTTGTTGAACGGATCCTGGGTTTTTTCTGGTTTGGATCTCGTAGTAATGTGGGACCACAATGAAACAATCAATTAAACTTGGTCTTGATATATATTTTAGAGGATAACGCATGTTAGGTTTGGGTTAGGTCTAGGATTTGCCCTCGTCAGGCTCATACTTTCGCATATTTCTCATACTTCATGGCTAGATCCTGGGCTATTTCTGGATTGTATCACGTAGTAATGTGGTACCACGCTGAAACAGTCGTTTAAACCAGGTTTCGGTCAATATTTTTGACGATAACGCATGTCAGGTCTAGATTAGGCCTGGGATTTTCACTCATCAGACTCATACTTTCGCATTCTTCACATACTTGTTGAACGGAGCCTGGGTTTTTTCTGGTTTGCATCCCGTAGTAATGTGGGACCACACTGAAAACGTCAATTAAATCTGGTTTCGATCAATATTTTAGAGAAGAATTCATGTTAGGTCTAGGTTAGGCCCGGGATTTTCACTCATCAGAATCATACTTTCGCATTCTTCACATACTTGTTGAACGGATCCTGGGTTATTTCTGGTTTGGATCACGTAGTAATGTGGGACCACACTGAAACAATCAATTAAACCTGGTCTTGATAAATATTTTGGAGGATAACGCATGTTAGGTCCGGGTTAGGTCTAGGATTTGCCATCATCAGGCTCATACTTTCGCATATTTCACATACTTATGGCTAGATCCTGGGCTGTTTCTGGATTGTATCACGTAGTAATGTGGTACCACGCTGAAACAGTCAATTAAACCTGGTTTCGATCAATATTTTGGAGGATAACGCAAGTTAGGTCTGGGATAGGTCTAGGATTTGCCCACATCAGGCTCTTTCTTTCGTATATTTCTCATACTTCATGGCTAGATCGTGGGCTATTTCTGGATTGGATCACGTAGTAAAGTGGTACCACACTGAAACATTCAATGAAACCTGGTCTGGATAAATATTTTAGAGGATAATGCATCTTAGGTCTAGGTTAGGTCTGGGATTTTCACTCATCAGACACATACTTTCGCATTCTTCACATACTTGTTGAACGGATCCTGGGTATTTTCTGGTTTGGATCACGTAGTAATGTGGGACCACAATGAAACAATCAATTAAACTTGGTCTTGATATATATTTTAGAGGATAACGCATGTTAGGTTTGGGTTAGGTCTAGGATTTGCCCTGGTCAGGCTCATACTTTCGCATATTTCTCATACTTCATGGCTAGATCCTGGGCTATTTCAGGATTGGATCACGTAGTAATGTGGTACCACACTGAAACAGTCAATTAAACCTGGTTTCGACCAATATTTTAGAGGATAACGCAAGTTAAGTCTGGGATAGGGCTGGGATTTGCCCTCATCAGGCTCATACTTTCGCGTTTTTCACATACTTGTTGAACAGATCCTGGGTTTTTTCTAGTTTGGATCACGAATTAGTGTGGTACCACACTGAAACAGTCGATTAAACCAGGTTTCGGTCAATATTTTTGAGGATAACGCATGTTAGGTCTGGGTTAGGTCTAGGATTTGCCCTCATCAAGCTCATACTTTCGCATATCTCTCATACTTGATGGCTAGATCCTGGGCTTTTTCTGGATTGCATCACGTAGTAATGAAGTACAACACTGAAACAGTCAATTAAACCTGGTTTCGATCAATATTTTAGAGAATAATTCATGTTAAGTCTAGGTTAGGTCTGGGATTTGCTCTCATCAGGCTCATTCTTTCGCATATTTCTCATACTTGATGGCTAGATCCTGGGCTTTTTCTGGATCGCATCACGTAGTAATGAAGTACAACACTGAAACAGTCAATTAAACCTGGTTTCCATCAATATCTTAGAGGACAACGCAAGCTAGGTCTGGGATAGGTCTGGGATTTGCCCTCATCAGACTCATAGTTTCGCGTTCTTCACATACTTGTTGGACAGATCCTGGGTTTTTTCTGGTTTGGATCACGTAGTAGTGTGGTGCCACACTGAAACAGTCCATTAAACCTGGTTTGGATCAATATTTTAGAGGATAACGCATGTTAGGTCTAGGTTAGCCCTGGGATTTTCACTCATCAGACTCATACTTTCGCATTCTTCACATACTTGTTGAACGGAACCTGGTTTTTTTCTGGTTTGGATCACGTAGTAATGTGGTACCACACCGAAACAGTTGACTAAACCTAGTTTCGATCAATATTTTAGAGGATAACGCAAGTTAGGTCTGGGATAGGTATGGGATATGACCTCATCAGACTCTTACATTCGCACACTTCACATACTCGTTGAACAGATCCTGGGATATTTTCTGGTTTGGATCACATAGTAATGTGGTACCACTCTGAGACAGTCGATTAAACCAGGTTTCGATCAATACTTTAGAGGATAACGCGAGTTAGGTCTGGGATAGGTCTAGGATTTGCCCTCATCATGCTCATACTTTCGCATATTTCTCATACTTCATGGCTAGATCCTGGGCTATTTCTGGATTGGATCACATAGTAATGTGGGACCACACTGAAACAGTCAATTAAATCTGGTTTCGATCAATATTTTAGAGAATAATTCATGTTAGGTCTAGGTTAGGCCTAGGATTTTCACTCATCAGACTCATACTTTCGCATTCTTCACATACTTGTTGAACGGATCCTGGGTTTTTTCTGGTTTGGATCTCGTAGTAATGTGGGACCACACTGAAACATTCAATGAAACCGGGTCTGGATAAATATTTTAGAGGATAACGCTGCTTAGGTCTGGGTTAGGTCTAAGATTTGCCCTCATCAGACTCATACTTTCGCATTCTTCACATACTTGTTGAACGGATCCTGGGTTTTTTCTGGTTTGGATCACGTAGTAATGTGGGACCACACTGAGACAGTCAATTAAACCTGGTTTCGATCAGTATTTTAGAGACTAATTCATGTTAGGTCTAGGTTAGGTCTGGGATTTGCTCTCATCAGGCTCATTCTTTCGCATATTTCTCATACTTGATGGCTAGATCCTGGGCTTTTTCTGGATCGCATCACGTAGTAATGAAGTACAACACTGAAACAGTCACTTAAACCTGGTTTCCATCAATATCTTAGAGGACAACGCAAGTTAGGTCTGGGATAGGTCTGAAATTTGCCCTCATCAGACTCATACTTTCGCACCCTTCACATACTCGTTGATCAGATCCTGGGTTATTTTCTGGTTTAGATCACATAGTAATATGGTACCACACTGAAACAGTCGATTAAACCAGGTTTCGGTCAATATTTTTGAGGATAACGCATGTTAGGTCTAGATTAGGCCTGGGATTTTCACTCATCAGACTCATACTTTCGCATTCTTCACATACTTGTTGAACGGAGCCTGGGTTTTTTCTGGTTTGCATCACGTAGTAATGTGGGACCACACTGAAACAGTCAATTAAATCTGGTTTCGATCAATATTTTAGAGAATAATTCATGTTAGGTCTAGGTTAGGCCTGGGATTTTCACTCATCAGACTCATACTTTCGCATTCTTCACATACTTGTTGAACGGATCCTGGGTTTTTTCTGGTTTGGATCACGTAGTAATGTGGGACCACACTGAAACAATCAATTAAACCTGGTCTTGATAAATATTTTGGAGGATAACGCATGTTAGGTCTGGGTTAGGTCTAGGATTTGCCCTCATCAGGCTCATACTTTCGCATATTTCTCATACTTCATGGCTAGATCCTGGGCTGTTTCTGGTTTGGATCACATAGTAATAGGGTACCACACTGAAACAGTCGTTTAAACCAGGTTTCGGTCAATATTTTTGACGATAACGCATGTTAGGTCTAGATTAGGCCTGGGATTTTCACTCATCAGACTCATACTTTCGCATTCTTCACATACTTGTTGAACGGAGCCTGGGTTTTTTCTGGTTTGCATCACGTAGTAATGTGGGACCACACTGAAAACGTCAATTAAATCTGGTTTCGATCAATATTTTAGAGAATAATTCATGTTAGGTCTAGGTTAGGCCTAGGATTTTCACTCATCAGACTCATACTTTCGCATTCTTCACATACTTGTTGAACGGATCCTGGGTTTTTTCTGGTTTGGATCTCGTAGTAATGTGGGACCACACTGAAACATTCAATGAAACCGGGTCTGGATAAATATTTTAGAGGATGACGCTGCTTAGGTCTGGGTTAGGTCTAAGATTTGCCCTCATCAGACTCATACTTTCGCATTCTTCACATACTTGTTGAACGGATCCTGGGTTTTTTCTGGTTTGGATCACGTAGTAATGTGGGACCACACTGAGACAGTCAATTAAACCTGGTTTCGATCAGTATTTTAGAGACTAATTCATGTTAGGTCTAGGTTAGGTCTGGTATTTGCTCTTATCAGGCTCATTGTTTCGCATATTTCTCATACTTGATGGCTAGATCCTGGGCTTTTTCTGGATTGCATAACGTAGTAATGAAGTACAACACTGAAACAGTCAATTAAACCTGGTTTCCATCAATATTTTAGAGGACAACGCATATTAGGTGTAGGTTAGGCCTGGGATTTAATCTCATCAGACTCATACTTTCGCGTTTTTCACATACTTGTTGAACAGATCCTGGGTTTTTTCTGGTTTGGATCACGAATTAGTGTGGTACCACACTGAAACAGTCGATTAAACCAGGTTTCGGTCAATATTTTTGAGGATAACGCATGTTAGGTCTGGGTTAGGTCTAGGATTTGCCCTCATCAAGCTCATACTTTCGCATATCTCTCATACTTGATGGCTAGATCCTGGGCTTTTTCTGGATTGCATCACGTAGTAATGAAGTACAACACTGAAACAGTCAACTAAACCTGGTTTCGATCAATATTTTAGAGAATAATTCATGTTAGGTCTAGGTTAGGTCTGGGATTTGCTCTCATCAGGCTCATTCTTTCGCATATTTCTCATACTTGACGGCTAGATCCTGGGCTTTTTCTGCATCGCATCACGTAGTAATGAAGCACAACACTGAAACTGTCATTTAAACCTGGTTTCCGTCAATATCTTAGAGGACAACGCATGTTAGGTCTAGGTTAGGTCTAGGATTTGCCCTCATCAGGCTCATACTTTCGCATATTTCTCATACTTCATGGCTAGATCCTGGGCTGTTTCTGGATTGTATCACGTAGTAATGTGGTACCACGCTGAAACAGTCAATTAAACCTGGTTTCGATCAATATTTTGGAGGATAACGCAAGTTAGGTCTGGGATAGGTCTAGGATTTGCCCTCATCAGGCTCTTACTTTCGCATATTTCTCATACATGTTGAACAGATCCTGGGTATTTTCTGGTTTGGATCACATAGTAATGTGGTACCACTCTGAGACAGTCGATTAAACCAGGTTTCGATCAATATTTTAGAGGATAACGCATGTTAGGTCTGGGTTAGGTCTACGATTTGCCCTCATCAGGCTCATACTTTCGCATATTTCTCATACTTCACGGCTAGATCCTGGGCTGTTTCTGGATTGTATCACGTAGTAATGTGGTATCACGCTGAAACAGTCAATTAAACCTGGCTTCGATCAATACTTTAGAGGATAACGCAAGTTAGGTCTGGGATAGGTCTAGGATTTGCCCTCATCATGCTCATACTTTCGCATATTTCTCATACTTCATGGCTAGATCCTGGGCTATTTCTGGATTGGATCACATAGTAAAGTGGTACCACACTGAAACATTCAATGAAACCTGGTCTAGATAATTATTTTAGAGGATAACGCATGTTAGGTCAAGGTTAGGTCTAAGATTTGCCCCCATCAGGCTCACAGTTTCGCGTTTTTCACATACTTGTTGAACAGATCCTCGGTTTTTTCTGGTTTGGATCACGCAGTAATGTGGTACCACACTGAAACATTCAATTAAACCTGGTCTTGATAAATACATTAGAGGATAACGCATGTTAGGTCTGGGTTACGTCTGTGATTTGCCCTCATCAGGGTCATACTTTCCCAGTTTTAACATGCATGTTGACCTGATCGAGGGTTTTTTCTGCTTTGGATCACGTAGTAAAGTGGTACCACAATAAAACAGTCAATCAAACCTGGTTTCGATCAATATTTTAGAGGATAACGCATGTTAGGTCTAGGTTAGGCCTGGAATTTTCACTCATCAGACTCATACTTTCGCATTCTTCACATACTTGTTGAACGGATCCTGGGTTTTTTCTGGTTTGGATCACGTAGTAATGTTGGACCACACTGAGACAGTCAATTAAACCTGGTTTCGATCAGTATTTTAGAGACTAATTCATGTTAGGTCTAGGTTAGGTCTGGTATTTGCTCTTATCAGGCTCATTGTTTCGCATATTTCTCATACTTGATGGCTAGATCCTGGGCTTTTTCTGGATTGCATAATGTAGTAATGAAGTACAACACTGAAACAGTCAATTAAACCTGGTTTCCATCAATATTCTAGAGGACAACGCATATTAGGTGTAGGTTAGGCCTGGGATTTGATCTCATCAGACTCATACTTTCGCGTTTTTCACATACTTGTTGAACAGATCCTGGGTTTTTTCTGGTTTGGATCACGTAGTAGTGTGGTACCACACTGAAACAGTCCATGAAACCTGGTTGCGATCAATATTTTAGAGGATAACGCATGTTAGGTATGGGTTAGGTCTAGGATTTGCCCCCATCAGGCTTATTCTTTTGCATATTTCACAAACTTGATGGCTAGATCCTGGGCTTTTTCTGGATTGCATCACGTAGTAATGTGGTACCACACTGAAACATTCAATTAAACCTGGTCTTGATAAATATTTTAGAGGATAACGCATGTTAGGTCTGGGTTAGGTCTAGGATTTGACCTCGTCAGACTCATACTTTCGCACCCTTCACATACTCGTTGAACAGATCCTGGGTTATTTTCTGGTTTGGATCACATAGTAATGTGGTACCACACTGAAACAGTCGATTAAACCAGGTTTCGATCAATATTTTTGACGATAAAGCATGTTTGGTCTAGGTTAGGCCTGGGATTTTCACTCATCAGACTCATACTTTCACATTCTTCACATACTTGTTGAACGGACCCTGGGTTTTTTCTGGTTTGGATCACGTAGTAATGTGGGACCACACTGAAACAGTCAATTAAATCTGGTTTCGATCAATATTTTAGGGAATAATTCATGTTAGGTCTACGTTAGGCCTAGGATTTTCACTCATCAGACTCATACTTTCGCATTCTTCACATACTTGTTGAACGGATCCTGGGTTTTTTCTGGTTTGGATCTCGTAGTAATGTGGGACCACACTGAAACATTCAATGAAACCTGGTCTGGATAAATATTTTAGAGGATAACGCTGCTTAGGTCTGGGTTAGGTCTAAGATTTGCCCTCATCAGACTCATACTTTCGCATTCTTCACATACTTGTTGAACGGATCCTGGGTTTTTTCTGGTTTGGATCACGTAGTAATGTGGGACCACACTGAGACAGTCAATTAAACCTGGTTTCGATCAGTATTTTAGAGACTAATTCATGTTAGGTCTGGGTTAGGTCTGGTATTTGCTCTTATCAGGCTCATTGTTTCGCATATTTCTCATACTTGATGGCTAGATCCTGGGCTTTTTCTGGATTGCATAACGTAGTAATGAAGTACAACACTGAAACAGTCAATTAAACCTGGTTTCCATCAATATTTTAGAGGACAACGCATATTAGGTGTAGGTTAGGCCTGGGATTTGATCTCATCGGACTCATACTTTCGCGTTTTTCACATACTTGTTGAACAGATCCTGGGTTTTTTCTGGTTTGGATCACGTAGTAGTGTGGTACCACACTGAAACAGTCCATGAAACCTGGTTGCGATCAATATTTTAGAGGATAACGCATGTTAGGTCTGGGTTAGGTCTAGGATTTGCCCCCATCAGGCTTATTCTTTTGCATATTTCTCAAACTTGATGGCTAGATCCTGGGCTTTTTCTGGATTGCATCACGTAGTAATGTGGTACCACACTGAAACATTCAATTAAACCTGGTCTTGATAAATATTTTAGAGGGTAACGCATGTTAGGTCTGGGTTAGGTCTAGGATTTGACCTCGTCAGACTCATACTTTCGCACCCTTCACATACTCGTTGAACAGATCCTGGGTTATTTTCTGGTTTGGATCACATAGTAATGTGGTACCTCACTGAAACAGTCGATTAAACCAGGTTTCGATCAATATTTTTGAGGATAAAGCATGTTTGGTCTAGGTTAGGCCTGGGATTTTCACTCATCAGACTCATACTTTCACAATCTTCACATACTTGTTGAACGGACCCTGGGTTTTTTCTGGTTTGGATCACGTAGTAATGTGGGACCACACTGAAACAGTCAATTAAATCTGGTTTCGATCAATATTTTAGAGAATAATTCATGTTAGGTCTAGGTTAGGCCTAGGATTTTCACTCATCAGACTCATACTTTCGCATTCTTCACATACTTGTTGAACGGATCCTGGATTTTTCCGGTTTGGATCACGTAGTAATGTGGTACCACACTGAAACAATCAATTAAACCTGGTCTTGATAAATATTTTAGAGGATAACGCATGTTTGGTCTGGGTTAGGTCTAGGATTTGCCCTCATCAGGCTCATACTTTCGCATATTTCTCATACTTCATGGCTAGATCCTGGGCTGTTTCTGGATTGTATCACGTAGTAATGTGGTACCACGCTGAAACAGTCAACTAAACCTGGTTTCGATCAATATTTTAGAGGATAACGCAAGTTAGGTCTGGGGTAGGTCTAGTATTTGCCCTCATCAGGCTCTTACTTTCGCATATTTCTCATACTTCATGGCTAGATCCTGGGCTATTTCTGGATTGGATCACGTAGTAAAGTGGTACCACACTGAAACATTCAATGAAACCTGGTCTGGATAAATATTATAGAGGATAACGCATGTTAGGTCTGGGGTAGGTCTAGGATTTGCCCTCATCAGGCTCTTACTTTCGCATATTTCTCATACTTCATGGCTAGATCCTGGGCTATTTCTGGATTGGATCACGTAGTAAAGTGGTACCACACTGAAACATTCAATGAAACCTGGTTTCGATCAATATTTTAGAGGATAACGCATGTTAGGTCTGGGTTAGGTCTAGGATTTGCCCTCATCAGGCTCATACATTCGCATATTTCTCATACTTCATGGCTAGATCCTGGGCTGTTTCTGGATTGTATCACGTAGTAATGTGGTACCACACTGAAACAGTCAATTAAACCTGGTTTCCATCAATATTTCAGAGGACAACGCAACTTTGGTCTGGGATAGGTCTGGGATTTGCCCTCATCAGGCTCATACATTCGCATATTTCTCATACTTCATGGCTAGATCCTGGGCTTTTTCTGGATTGCATCACGTAGTAATGTAGTGCCACACTGAAACAGTCAGTGAAACCTGGTTTCCATCAATATTTTAGAGGACAACGCAAGTTAGGTTTAGGTAAGGCCTGAGATTTTCACTGATCAGACTCATTCTTTCGCATATTTCTCATACATGTTGAACAGATCCTGGGTTTTTTCTGGTTTGGATCACGTAGTAATGTGGGACCACACTGAAACAACCAATTAAACCTGGTCTTGATAAATATTTTAGAGGATAACGCATGTTAGGTCTGGGTTAGGTCTAGGATTTGCCCTCATCAGGCTCATACATTCGCATATTTCTCATACTTCATGGCTAGATCCTGGGCTGTTTCTGGATTGTATCACGTAGTAATGTGGTACCACACTGAAACAGTCAATGAAACCTGGTTTCCATCAATATTTTAGAGGACAACGCAAGTTAGGTTTAGGTAAGGCCTGAGATTTTCACTGATCAGACTCATTCTTTCGCATATTTCTCATACATGTTGAACAAATCCTAGGTTTTTTCTGGTTTGAATCACGTAGTAATGTGGGACCACACTGAAACAACCAATTAAACCTGGTCTTGATAAATATTTTAGAGGATAACGCAAGTTAGGTCTGGGGTAGGTCTAGGATTTGCCCTCATCAGGCTCTTACTTTCGCATATTTCTCATACTTCATGGCTAGATCCTGGGCTATTTCTGGATTGGATCACGTAGTAAAGTGGTACCACACTGAAACGGTCAATTAAACCTGGTTTCGATCAATATTTTAGAGAATAATTCATGTTAGGTCTAGGTTAGGTCTGGGATTTACTCCCATCAGGCTCATTCTTTCGCATATTACTCATACTTGATGGCTAGATCCTGGGCTCTTTCTGGATTGGATCACGTAGTAATGTGGGACCACACTGAAACAGTGAATTAAACCTGGTTTCCATCAATATCTTAGAGGACAACGCAAGTTAGGTCTGGGATAGGTCTGGGATTTGCCCTCATCAGGCTCATACTTTCGCGTTTTTCACATACTTGTTGGACAGATCCTGGGTTTTTTCTGGATTGGATCGCGCAGTAATGTGGTACCACACTGAAACAGTCCACTAAACCTGGTTTCGATCAATATTTTAGAGGACAGCGCATGTTAGGTCTAGGTTAGGCCTGGGATTTGCCCTTATCAGACTCATACTTTCGCATTCTTCACATACTTGTTGAACGGATCCGGTGTTTTTACTGGTTTGGATCACCTAGTCATGTATTACCACACTGAGACAGTCCATTAAACCTGGTTTCGATCAATATTTTAGAGAAGAATTCATGTTAGGTCTAGGTTAGGTCTGGGATTTGCTCTCATCAGGCTCATTCTTTCGCATATTTCTCATACTTGATGGCTTGATCCTGGGCTTTTTCTGGATTGCATCACGTAGTAATGTAGTACCACACTGAAATAGTCAATTAAACCTGGTTTCCATCAATATTTCAGAGGACAACGCAAATTTGGTCTGGGATAGGTCTGGGATTTGCCCTCATCCGGGACATACTTTCGCGTTTTTCACCTCCTAGTTGAACAGATCCTGGGTTTTTTCTGGTTTGGATCACCTAGTCATGTATTACCACACTGAGACAGTCCATTAAACCTGGTTTCGATCAATATTTTAGAGAAGAATTCATGTTAGGTCTAGGTTAGGTCTGGGATTTGCTCTCATCAGGCTTGTACTTTCGCATATTTCTCGTACTTCATGGCTAGATCCTGGGCTATTTATGGATTGGGTCTCGTAGTAATGTGGCACCACACTGAAACAGTCCATTAATCCTGGCTTCGATCAATATTTTTGAGGATAACGCATGTTAGGTTTAGGTTAGGCCTGGGATTTTCACTCATCAGACTCATACTTTCGCATTCTTCACATACTTGTTGAACGGATCCTGTGTTTTTACTGGTTTTGATCACGTAGTAAAGAGGTACCACACTGAAACGTTCAATTAAACCTGGTCTTGGTAAATATTTTAGAGGATAACGCATGTTAGGTCTGGGTAAGGTCTAGGATTTGCCCTCTTCAGGCTCATACTTTCGCATATTTCTAATACTTAATGGCTAGATCCTGGGCTCTTTCTGGATTGGATCGCGTAGTAATGTGGTACCACACTGAAACAGTCCATTAAACCTGGTTTCGATCAATATTTTAGATGATAACGCGTGTTAGGTCTAGGATAGGCCTGGGATATGCCCTCATCAGAGACATACTTTCGCTGTTTTAACTTACATGTTGACCTCATCGAGGGTTTATTCTGCGTTGGATCACGTAGTAAAGTGGTACGACACTAAAACAGTCAATTAAAGCTGGTTTCGACCAATATTTTAGAGGATAACGCATGTTAGGTCTGGGCTAGGTCTAGGATTTGCCCTCATCAGGCTCATACTTTCGCATATTTCTAATACTTCATGGCTAGATCCTGGGCTCTTTCTGGATTGGATCACGTATTAATGTTGTACCTCACTGAAACAGTCCAGTAAACCTGGTTTGGATCAATATTTTTGAGGATAACACATGTTAGGTCTAGGTTAGGTCTGGTATTTGCTCTCATCAGGCTCATTCTTTCGCATATTTCTCATACTTGATGGCTAGATCCTGAGCTTTTTCAGGATTGGATCTCGTAGTAATGTAGAACCACACTGAAACAGTCAATTAACTCTGGTTTCGATCACTATTTTAGAGGATAACGCATGTTAGGTCTGGGATAGGTCTGGGAATTGCCCTCATCAGACTCACACTTTCGCACACTTCACATACTCGTTGAACAGATCCCGGGTTATTTTCTGGTTCGGATCACGTAGTAATGTGGTACCACACTGAAACAGTCCATTAAACCTGGTTTCGATCAATATCTTTGAGGATAACGCATGTTAGGTCTGGGTTAGGTCTAGGATTTGCCCTCATCAGGCTCATACTTTCGCATATTTCTCATACGTCATGGCTAGATCCTGGGCTATTTCTGGATTGCATCACGTAGTAATATAGTACCACACTGATACAGTCAATTAAACCTGGTTTCCATCAATATTTTAGAGGACAACGCATGTTATGTGTAGGTTAGGCCTGGGATTTGCCCTCATCAGGCTCATACTTTCGCATATTTCTAATACTTCATGGCTAGATCCTGGGCTCTTTCTGGATTGGATCACGTATTAATGTTGTACCACACTGAAACAGTCCATTAAACCTGGTTTCGATCAATATTTTTGAGGATATCACATGTTAGGTCTAGGTTAGGTCTGTGGATTTGCCCTCATCAGGCTCATACTGTCGCATTTTTCACATTCGAGTTGAACTGATCCTGGGTTTTTTCTGGCTTGGATCACCTAGTAATGTGGGACCACACTGAGACAGTCCATTAGACCTGGTTTCGATCAATATTTTAGAGGATAACGCAAGTTATGTCTGGGATAGGTCTGTGGATTTGCCCTCATCAGGCTCATACTGTCGCATTTTTCACATTCGAGTTGAACAGATCCTGGGTTTTTTCTGGCTTGGATCACCTAGTAATGTGGGACCACACTGAGACAGTCCATTAAACCTCGTATCGATCAATATTTTAGAGAATAATTCATGTTAGGTCCAGGTTATTTCTGGGATTTGCTCTCATCAGGCTCGTACTATCGCATATTTCTCATACTTGATTGGCAGATTCTGGGCTTTTTCTGGTTTGGATCACGTAGTAATGTGGTACCACACGGAAACAGTCCATTAAACCTGGTTTCGATCGATATTTTAGAAGATAACGCATGTTAGGTCTAGGAGAGGCCTGGGATTTGCCCTCATCAGACACATAATTTCGCATTCTTTACGTACTTGTTGAACAGCTCCTGGGGTTTTTTCTGGTTTGGATCACGTAGTAGTGTGGTACCGCACCGAAACAGTCAATTAAACCAGGTTTCGATCAATATTTTAGAGGATAACGCAAGTTAGGTCTGGGACAGGTCTGGGATTTGCCCTCATCAGACTCATACTTTCGCACACTTCTCATACTCGTTGACAAGATCCTGGGTTTTTTACTGGTTTGGATCACGTAGTAATGTGGTACCACACTGAAACAGTCGATTAAACCTGGTTTCGATCAATATTTTAGATGATAACGCAAGTTAGGTCTGGGATAAGTCTGGGATTCGCCCTCATCAGGCTCATACTTTCGCGTTTTTCACATACTTGTTGAACAGATCCTCGGTTTTTTCTGGTTTGGATCACGTAGTAATGTGGTACCACACTGAAACAGTCCATTAAACCTGGTTCCGATGAATATTTTAGAGGATAACGCATGTTAGGTCTGGGATAGGTCTAGGATTTGCCCTCATCAGGCTCATACTTTCGCATATTTTTCATACTTCATGGCTAGATCCTGGGCTTTTTCTGGTTTGGATCACGTAGTAATGTGGTACCACACGGAAACAGTCCATTAAACCTGGTTTCGATCGATATTTTAGAAGATAACGCATGTTAGGTCTAGGATAGGCCTGGGATTTGCCCTCATCAGACACATAATTTCGCATTCTTTACGTACTTGTTGAACAGCTCCTGGGTTTTTTTCTGGTTTGGATCACGTAGTAATGTGGTACCACACTGAAACTGTTGATTAAACCTGGTTTCGATCAATATTTTTCAGGATAACACATGTTAGGTCTAGGTTAGGCCTGGGATTTGCCCTCATCAGGGTCATACTTTCGCAGTTTTAACATACATGTTGACCTGATCGACGGTTTTTTCTGCTTTGGATCGCGTAGTAAAGTGGTACCACATTGAAACAGTCCATTAAACCTGGTTTCGATCAATATTTTGGAGGATAACGCAATTTAGGTCTGGGATAGGTCTGGGATTCGCCCTCATCAGGCTCATACTTTCGCGTTTTCACATACTTCTTGAACAGATCCTGGGTTTTTTCTGGTTTGGAACACATAGTAATGTGGTACCACACTGAAACAGTCCATTAAACCTGGTTTCGATCAATATTTTAGAGGATAATGCATGTTAGGTCTAGGTTAGGCCTGGGGTTTGCCCTCATCAGGGTCATACTTTCGCGTTTTTCACATACTTGTTGAACAGATACTGGGTTTTTTCTAGTTTGGATCACGTAGTAATGTGGTACCACCCTGAAACAGTCCATTAAACCTGGTTTCGATCAATATTTTTGAGGATAACGCATGTTAGGTCTGGGACAGGTCTGGGATTTGCCCTCATCAGACTCATACTTTCGCACACTTCTCATACTCGTTGACAAGATCCTGGGATTTTTTCTGGTTTGGATCACGTAGTAATGTGGTACCACACTGAAACAGTCGATTAAACCTGGTTTCGATCAATATTTTAGATGATAACGCAAGTTAGGTCTGGGATAAGTCTGGGATTCGCCCTCATCAGGCTCATACTTTCGCGTTTTTCACATACTTGTTGAACAGATCCTCGGTTTTTTCTGGTTTGGATCACGTAGTAATGTGGTACCACACTGAAACAGTCCATTAAACCTGGTTCCGATGAATATTTTAGAGGATAACGCATGTTAGGTCTGGGATAGGTCTAGGATTTGCCCTCATCAGGCTCATACTTTCGCATATTTTTCATACTTCATGGCTAGATCCTGGGCTTTTTCTGGTTTGGATCACGTAGTAATGTGGTACCACACGGAAACAGTCCATTAAACCTGGTTTCGATCGATATTTTAGAAGATAACGCATGTTAGGTCTAGGATAGGCCTGGGATTTGCCCTCATCAGACACATAATTTCGCATTCTTTACGTACTTGTTGAACAGCTCCTGGGTTTTTTTCTGGTTTGGATCACGTAGTAATGTGGTACCACACTGAAACTGTTGATTAAACCTGGTTTCGATCAATATTTTTCAGGATAACACATGTTAGGTCTAGGTTAGGCCTGGGATTTGCCCTCATCAGGGTCATACTTTCGCAGTTTTAACATACATGTTGACCTGATCGACGGTTTTTTCTGCTTTGGATCGCGTAGTAAAGTGGTACCACATTGAAACAGTCCATTAAACCTGGTTTCGATCAATATTTTGGAGGATAACGCAATTTAGGTCTGGGATAGGTCTGGGATTCGCCCTCATCAGGCTCATACTTTCGCGTTTTCACATACTTCTTGAACAGATCCTGGGTTTTTTCTGGTTTGGAACACATAGTAATGTGGTACCACACTGAAACAGTCCATTAAACCTGGTTTCGATCAATATTTTAGAGGATAATGCATGTTAGGTCTAGGTTAGGCCTGGGGTTTGCCCTCATCAGGGTCATACTTTCGCGTTTTTCACATACTTGTTGAACAGATACTGGGTTTTTTCTAGTTTGGATCACGTAGTAATGTGGTACCACCCTGAAACAGTCCATTAAACCTGGTTTCGATCAATATTTTTGAGGATAACGCATGTTAGGTCTGGGTTAGGTCTAGGATTTGCCCTCGTCAGGATCATACTTTCGCATTTTTCACATACTTGTTGAACAGATACAGGGTTTTCTCTGGGTTGGTTCACGTAGTAATGTGGTACCACACTGAAACATTCAATTAAACCTGGTCTTGATAAATATTTTAGAGGATAACGCATGTTAGGTCTGGGACAGGTCTGGGATTTGCCCTCATCAGACTCATACTTTCGCACACTTCTCATACTCGTTGACAAGATCCTGGGATTTTTTCTGGTTTGGATCACGTAGTAATGTGGTACCACACTGAAACAGTCGATTAAACCTGGTTTCGATCAATATTTTAGATGATAACGCAAGTTAGGTCTAGGATAAGTCTGGGATTCGCCCTCATCAGGCTCATACTTTCGCGTTTTTCACATACTTGTTGAACTGATCCTCGGTTTTTTCTGGTTTGGAACACGTAGTAATGTGGTACCACACTGAAACAGTCCTTTAAACCTGGTTTCGATGAATATTTTAGAGGATAACGCACGTTAGGTCTGGGATAGGTCTAGGATTTGCCCTCATCAGGCTCATACTTTCGCATATTTTTCATACTTCATGGCTAGATCCTGGGCTTTTTCTGGTTTGGATCACGTAGTAATGTGGTACCACACGGAAACGGTCCATTAAACCTGGTTTCGATCGATATTTTAGAAGATAACGCATGTTAGGTCTAGGATAGGCCTGGGATCTGCCCTCATCAGACACATAATTTCGCATTCTTTACGTACTTGTTGAACAGCTCCTGGGTTTTTTTCTGGTTTGGATCACGTAGTAATGTGGTACCACACTGAAACTGTTGATTAAACCTGGTTTCGATCAATATTTTTGAGGATAACGCATGTTAGGTCTTGGTTAGGCCTGAGATTTGCCCTCATCAGGGTCATACTTTCGCAGTTTGAACATACATGTTGCCCTGATCGACGGTTCTTTCTGCTTTGGATCGCGTAGTAAAGTGGTACCACACTGAAACAGTACATTAAACCTGGTTTCGATCAATATTTTGGAGGATAACGCAATTTAGGTCTGGGATAGGTCTGGGATTCGCCCTCATCAGGCTCATACTTTCGCGTTTTTCACATACTTCTTGAACAGATCCTGGGTTTTTTCTGGTTTGGAACACATAGTAATGTGGTACCACACTGAAACAGTCCATTAAACCTGGTTTCGATCAATATTTTAGAGGATAATGCATGTTAGGTCTAGGTTAGGCCTGGGATTTGCCCTCATCAGGGTCATACTTTCGCGTTTTTCACATACTTGTTGAACAGATACTGGGTTTTTTTTTGGTTTGGATCACGTAGTAATGTGGTACCACACTGAAACAGTCGATTAACCCTGGTTTCGAACAATATTTTAGAGGATAACGCAAGTTAGGTCTAGGTTAGGCCTGGGATTTGACCTCATCAGACTCATACTTTCGCACACTTCACATACTCGTTGAACAGATCCTGGGTTTTTTCTGGTTTGGAACACATAGTAATGTGGTACCACACTGAAACAGTCCATTAAACCTGGTTTCGATCAATATTTTAGAGGATAATGCATGTTAGGTCTAGGTTAGGACTGGGATTTGCCCTCATCAGGGTCATACTTTCGCGTTTTTCACATACTTGTTGAACAGCTCCTGGGTTTTTTTCTGGTTTGGATCACGTAGTAATGTGGTACCACACTGAAACTGTTGATTAAACCTGGTTTCGATCAATATTTTTGAGGATAACGCATGTTAGGTCTAGGTTAGGTCTGGGATTTTCACTCATCAGACTCATACTTTCGCATTCTTCACATACTTGTTGAGCGGATCCTGGGTTTTTTCTGGTTTGGTTCACGTAGTAATGTGGTACCACACTGAAACAGTCCATTAAACCTGGTTTCGATCAATATTTTAGAGGATAATGCATGTTAGGTCTGGGATAGGTCTGGGATTCGCCCTCATCAGGCTCATACTTTCGCGTTCTTCACATACTTCTTGAACAGATCCTGGGTTTTTTCTGGTTTGGAACACATAGTAATGTGGTACCACACTGAAACAGTCCATTAAACCTGGTTTCGATCAATATTTTAGAGGATAATGCATGTTAGGTCTAGGTTAGGACTGGGATTTGCCCTCATCAGGGTCATACTTTCGCGTTTTTCACATACTTGTTGAACAGATACTGGGTTTTTTTTTGGTTTGGATCACGTAGTAATGTGGTACCACACTGAAACAGTCGATTAACCCTGGTTTCGAACAATATTTTAGAGGATAACGCAAGTTAGGTCTAGGTTAGGCCTGGGATTTGACATCATCAGACTCATACTTTCGCACACTACACATACTCGTTGAACAGATCCTGGGTTTTTTCTGGTTTGGAACACATAGTAATGTGGTACCACACTGAAACAGTCCATTAAACCTGGTTTCGATCAATATTTTAGAGGATAATGCATGTTAGGTCTGGGATAGGTCTGGGATTCGCCCTCATCAGGCTCATACTTTCGCGTTCTTCACATACTTCTTGAACAGATCCTGGGTTTTTTCTGGTTTGGAACACATAGTAATGTGGTACCACACTGAAACAGTCCATTAAACCTGGTTTCGATCAATATTTTAGAGGATAATGCATGTTAGGTCTAGGTTAGGACTGGGATTTGCCCTCATCAGGGTCATACTTTCGCGTTTTTCACATACTTCTTAAACAGATCCTGGGTTTTTTCTGGTTTGGAACACATAGTAATGTGGTACCACACTGAAACAGTCCATTAAACCTGGTTTCGATCAATATTTTAGAGGATAATGCATGTTAGGTCTAGGTTAGGCCTGGGATTTGCCCTCATCAGGGTCATACTTTCGCGTTTTTCACATACTTGTTGAACAGCTCCTGGGTTCTTTTCTGGATTGGATCACGTAGTAATGTGGTACCACACTGAAACTGTTGATTAAACCTGGTTTCGATCAATATTTTTGAGGATAACGCATGTTAGGTCTAGGTTAGGCCTGGGATTTGACCTCATCAGACTCATACTTTCGCAGTTTTAACATACATGTTGACCTGATCGACGGTTTTTTCTGCTTTGGATCGCGTAGTAAAGTGGTACCACACTGAAACAGTCAATTAACCCTGGTTTCGAACAATATTATAGAGGATAACGCAAGTTAGGTCTAGGTTAGGCCTGGGATTTGACATCATCAGACTCATACTTTCGCACACTACACATACTCGTTGAACAGATCCTGGGTTTTTTCTGGTTTGGAACACATAGTAATGTGGTACCACACTGAAACAGTCCATTAAACCTGGTTTCGATCAATATTTTTGAGGATAACGCATGTTAGGTCTAGTTTAGGCCTGGGATTTGACCTCATCAGACTCATACTTTCGCAGTTTTAACATACATGTTGACCTGATCGACGGTTTTTTCTGCTTTGGATCGCGTAGTAAAGTGGTACCACACTGAAACAGTCCATTAAACCTGGTTTCGATCAATATTTTGGAGGATAACGCAATTTAGGTCTGGGATAGGTCTGGGATTCGCCCTCATCAGGCTCATACTTTCGCGTTTTTCACATACTCGTTGAACAGATCCTGGGTTATTTTCTGGTTTGGAACACATAGTAATGTGGTACCACACTGAAACAGTCCATTAAACCTGGTTTCGATCAATATTTTTGAGGATAACGCATGTTAGGTCTAGTTTAGGCCTGGGATTCGCCCTCATCAGGCTCATACTTTCGCGTTTTCACATACTTCTTGAACAGATCCTGGGTTTTTTCTGGTTTGGAACACGTAGTAATGTGGTACCACACTGAAACAGTCCATTAAACCTGGTTTCGATCAATATTTTAGAGGATAATGCATGTTAGGTCTAGGTTAGGCCTGGGGTTTGCCCTCATCAGGGTCATACTTTCGCGTTTTTCACATACTTGTTGAACAGATACTGGGTTTTTTCTAGTTTGGATCACGTAGTAATGTGGTACCACACTGAAACAGTCCATTAAACCTGGTTTCGATCAATATTTTTGAGGATAACGCATGTTAGGTCTGGGTTAGGTCTAGGATTTGCCCTCGTCAGGATCATACTTTCGCATTTTTCACATACTTGTTGAACAGATACAGGGTTTTTTCTGGGTTGGTTCACGTAGTAATGTGGTACCACACTGAAACATTCAATTAAACCTGGTCTTGATAAATATTTTAGAGGATAACGCATGTTAGGTCTGGGACAGGTCTGGGATTTGCCCTCATCAGACTCATACTTTCGCACACTTCTCATACTCGTTGACAAGATCCTGGGTTTTTTTCTGGTTTGGATCACGTAGTAATGTGGTACCACACTGAAACAGTCGATTAAACCTGGTTTCGATCAATATTTTAGATGATAACGCAAGTTAGGTCTAGGATAAGTCTGGGATTCGCCCTCATCAGGCTCATACTTTCGCGTTTTTCACATACTTGTTGAACAGATCCTCGGTTTTTTCTGGTTTGGAACACGTAGTAATGTGGTACCACACTGAAACAGTCCTTTAAACCTGGTTTCGATGAATATTTTAGAGGATAACGCACGTTAGGTCTGGGATAGGTCTAGGATTTGCCCTCATCAGGCTCATACTTTCGCATATTTTTCATACTTCATGGCTAGATCCTGGGCTTTTTCTGGTTTGGATCACGTAGTAACGTGGTACCACACGGAAACGGTCCATTAAACCTGGTTTCGATCGATATTTTAGAAGATAACGCATGTTAGGTCTACGATAGGCCTGGGATTTGCCCTCATCAGACACATAATTTCGCATTCTTTACGTACTTGTTGAACAGCTCCTGGGTTTTTTTCTGGTTTGGATCACGTAGTAATGTGGTACCACACTGAAACTGTTGATTAAACCTGGTTTCGATCAATATTTTTGAGGATAACGCATGTTAGGTCTAGGTTAGGCCTGGGATTTGCCCTCATCAGGGTCATACTTTCGCAGTTTGAACATACATGTTGCCCTGATCGACGGTTTTTTCTGCTTTGGATCGCGTAGTAAAGTGGTACCACACTGAAACAGTACATTAAACCTGGTTTCGATCAATATTTTGGAGGATAACGCAATTTAGGTCTGGGATAGGTCTGGGATTCGCCCTCATCAGGCTCATACTTTCGCGTTTTTCACATACTTCTTGAACAGATCCTGGGTTTTTTCTGGTTTGGAACACATAGTAATGTGGTACCACACTGAAACAGTCCATTAAACCTGGTTTCGATCAATATTTTAGAGGATAATGCATGTTAGGTCTAGGTTAGGCCTGGGATTTGCCCTCATCAGGGTCATACTTTCGCGTTTTTCACATACTTGTTGAACAGATACTGGGTTTTTTTTTGGTTTGGATCACGTAGTAATGTGGTACCACACTGCAACAGTCGATTAACCCTGGTTTCGAACAATATTTTAGAGGATAACGCAAGTTAGGTCTAGGTTAGGCCTGGGATTTGACCTCATCAGACTCATACTTTCGCACACTTCACATACTCGTTGAACAGATCCTGGGTTTTTTCTGGTTTGGAACACATAGTAATGTGGTACCACACTGAAACAGTCCATTAAACCTGGTTTCGATCAATATTTTAGAGGATAATGCATGTTAGGTCTAGGTTAGGCCTGGGATTTGCCCTCATCAGGGTCATACTTTCGCGTTTTTCACATACTTGTTGAACAGCTCCTGGGTTTTTTTCTGGTTTGGATCACGTAGTAATGTGGTACCACACTGAAACTGTTGATTAAACCTGGTTTCGATCAATATTTTTGAGGATAACGCATGTTAGGTCTAGGTTAGGTCTGGGATTTTCACTCATCAGACTCATACTTTCGCATTCTTCACATACTTGTTGAGCGGATCCTGGGTTTTTTCTGGTTTGGTTCACGTAGTAATGTGGTACCACACTGAAACAGTCCATTAAACCTGGTTTCGATCAATATTTTAGAGGATAATGCATGTTAGGTCTGGGATAGGTCTGGGATTCGCCCTCATCAGGCTCATACTTTCGCGTTCTTCACATACGTCTTGAACAGATCCTGGGTTTTTTCTGGTTTGGAACACATAGTAATGTGGTACCACACTGAAACAGTCCATTAAACCTGGTTTCGATCAATATTTTAGAGGATAATGCATGTTAGGTCTAGGTTAGGACTGGGATTTGCCCTCATCAGGGTCATACTTTCGCGTTTTTCACATACTTGTTGAACAGATACTGGGTTTTTTTTTGGTTTGGATCACGTAGTAATGTGGTACCACACTGAAACAGTCGATTAACCCTGGTTTCGAACAATATTTTAGAGGATAACGCAAGTTAGGTCTAGGTTAGGCCTGGGATTTGACATCATCAGACTCATACTTTCGCACACTACACATACTCGTTGAACAGATCCTGGGTTTTTTCTGGTTTGGAACACATAGTAATGTGGTACCACACTGAAACAGTCCATTAAACCTGGTTTCGATCAATATTTTAGAGGATAATGCATGTTAGGTCTGGGATAGGTCTGGGATTCGCCCTCATCAGGCTCATACTTTCGCGTTTTTCACATACTTCTTAAACAGATCCTGGGTTTTTTCTGGTTTGGAACACATAGTAATGTGGTACCACACTGAAACAGTCCATTAAACCTGGTTTCGATCAATATTTTAGAGGATAATGCATGCTAGGTCTAGGTTAGGCCTGGGATTTGCCCTCATCAGGGTCATACTTTCGCGTTTTTCACATACTTGTTGAACAGCTCCTGGGTTCTTTTCTGGATTGGATCACGTAGTAATGTGGTACCACACTGAAACTGTTGATTAAACCTGGTTTCGATCAATATTTTTGAGGATAACGCATGTTAGGTCTAGGTTAGGCCTGGGATTTGACCTCATCAGACTCATACTTTCGCAGTTTTAACATACATGTTGACCTGATCGACGGTTTTTTCTGCTTTGGATCGCGTAGTAAAGTGGTACCACACTGAAACAGTCGATTAACCCTGGTTTCGAACAATATTATAGAGGATAACGCAAGTTAGGTCTAGGTTAGGCCTGGGATTTGACATCATCAGACTCATACTTTCGCACACTACACATACTCGTTGAACAGATCCTGGGTTTTTTCTGGTTTGGAACACATAGTAATGTGGTACCACACTGAAACAGTCCATTAAACCTGGTTTCGATCAATATTTTTGAGGATAACGCATGTTAGGTCTAGTTTAGGCCTGGGATTTGACCTCATCAGACTCATACTTTCGCAGTTTTAACATACATGTTGACCTGATCGACGGTTTTTTCTGCTTTGGATCGCGTAGTAAAGTGGTACCACACTGAAACAGTCCATTAAACCTGGTTTCGATCAATATTTTGGAGGATAACGCAATTTAGGTCTGGGATAGGTCTGGGATTCGCCCTCATCAGGCTCATACTTTCGCGTTTTTCACATACTCGTTGAACAGATCCTGGGTTATTTTCTGGTTTGGAACACATAGTAATGTGGTACCACACTGAAACAGTCCATTAAACCTGGTTTCGATCAATATTTTTGAGGATAACGCATGTTAGGTCTAGTTTAGGCCTGGGATTCGCCCTCATCAGGCTCATACTTTCGCGTTTTCACATACTTCTTGAACAGATCCTGGGTTTTTTCTGGTTTGGAACACATAGTAATGTGGTACCACACTGAAACAGTCCATTAAACCTGGTTTCGATCAATATTTTAGAGGATAATGCATGTTAGGTCTAGGTTAGGCCTGGGGTTTGCCCTCATCAGGGTCATACTTTCGCGTTTTTCACATACTTGTTGAACAGATACTGGGTTTTTTCTAGTTTGGATCACGTAGTAATGTGGTACCACACTGAAACAGTCCATTAAACCTGGTTTCGATCAATATTTTTGAGGATAACGCATGTTAGGTCTGGGTTAGGTCTAGGATTTGCCCTCGTCAGGATCATACTTTCGCATTTTTCACATACTTGTTGAACAGATACAGGGTTTTTTCTGGGTTGGTTCACGTAGTAATGTGGTACCACCCTGAAACATTCAATTAAACCTGGTCTTGATAAATATTTTAGAGGATAACGCATGTTAGGTCTGGGACAGGTCTGGGCTTTGCCCTCATCAGACTCATACTTTCGCACACTTCTCATACTCGTTGACAAGATCCTGGGTTTTTTTCTGGTTTGGATCACGTAGTAATGTGGTACCACACTGAAACAGTCGATTAAACCTGGTTTCGATCAATATTTTAGATGATAACGCAAGTTAGGTCTAGGATAAGTCTGGGATTCGCCCTCATCAGGCTCATACTTTCGCGTTTTTCACATACTTGTTGAACAGATCCTCGGTTTTTTCTGGTTTGGAACACGTAGTAATGTGGTACCACACTGAAACAGTCCTTTAAACCTGGTACCGATGAATATTTTAGAGGATAACGCACGTTAGGTCTGGGATAGGTCTAGGATTTGCCCTCATCAGGCTCATACTTTCGCATATTTTTCATACTTCATGGCTAGATCCTGGGCTTTTTCTGGTTTCGATCACGTAGTAATGTGGTACCACACGGAAACGGTCCATTAAACCTGGTTTCGATCGATATTTTAGAAGATAACGCATGTTAGGTCTAGGACAGGCCTGGGATTTGCCCTCATCAGACACATAATTTCGCATTCTTTACGTACTTGTTGAACAGCTCCTGGGTTTTTTTCTGGTTTTGATCACGTAGTAATGTGGTACCACACTGAAACTGTTGATTAAACCTGGTTTCGATCAATATTTTTGAGGATAACGCATGTTAGGTCTAGGTTAGGCCTGGGATTTGCCCTCATCAGGGTCATACTTTCGCAGTTTGAACATACATGTTGACCTGATCGACGGTTTTTTCTGCTTTGGATCGCGTAGTAAAGTGGTACCACACTGAAACAGTACATTAAACCTGGTTTCGATCAATATTTTGGAGGATAACGCAATTTAGGTCTGGGATAGGTCTGGGATTCGCCCTCATCAGGCTCATACTTTCGCGTTTTTCACATACTTCTTGAACAGATCCTGGGTTTTTTCTGGTTTGGAACACATAGTAATGTGGTACCACACTGAAACAGTCCATTAAACCTGGTTTCGATCAATATTTTAGAGGATAATGCATGTTAGGTCTGGGTTAGGTCTAGGATTTGCCCTCGTCAGGATCATACTTTCGCATTTTTCACATACTTCTTGAACAGATCCTGGGTTTTTTCTGGTTTGGAACACATAGTAATGTGGTACCACACTGAAACAGTCCATTAAACCTGGTTTCGATCAATATTTTAGAGGATAATGCATGTTAGGTCTGGGATAGGTCTGGGATTCGCCCTCATCAGGCTCATACTTTCGCGTTTTTCACATACTTCTTGAACAGATCCTGGGTTTTTTCTGGTTTGGAACACATAGTAATGTGGTACCACACTGAAACAGTCCATTAAACCTGGTTTCGATCAATATTTTAGAGGATAATGCATGTTAGGTCTAGGTTAGGCCTGGGATTTGCCCTCATCAGGGTCATACTTTCGCGTTTTTCACATACTTGTTGAACAGCTCCTGGGTTCTTTTCTGGATTGGATCACGTAGTAATGTGGTACCACACTGAAACTGTTGATTAAACCTGGTTTCGATCAATATTTTTGAGGATAACGCATGTTAGGTCTAGGTTAGGCCTGGGATTTGACCTCATCAGTCTCATACTTTCGCAGTTTTAACATACATGTTGACCTGATCGACGGTTTTTTCTGCTTTGGATCGCGTAGTAAAGTGGTACCACACTGAAACAGTCCATTAAACCTGGTTTCGATCAATATTTTGGAGGATAACGCAATTTAGGTCTGGTAAAGGTCTGGGACTCGCCCTCATCAGGCTCATACTTTCGCGTTTTTCACATACTCCTTGAACAGATCCTGGGTTTTTTCAGGTTTGGAACACATAGTAATTTGGTACCACACTGAAACAGTCCATTAAACCTGGTCGTGATAAATATTTTAGAGGATAACGCATGTTACGTCAGGGTAAGGTCTAGGATTTGCCCTCATCAGGCTCATACTTTCGCATATTTCTAATACTTCATGGCTAGATCCTGGGCTATTTCTGGATTGCATCACGTAGTAATGTAGTACCTCACTGAAACAGTCGATTAACCCTGGTTTCGATCAATATTTTAGAGGATAACACATGTTAGGTCTAGGTTAGGCCTGGGATTTGACCTCATCAGACTCACACTTTCGCACACTTCACATACTCGTTGAACAGATCCTGGGTTTTTTCTAGTTTGGATCACGTAGTAATGTGGTACCACACTGAAACAGTCCATTAAACCTGGTTTCGATCAATATTTTTGAGGATAACGCATGTTAGGTCTGGATTAGGTCTAGGATTTGCCCTCGTCAGGATCATACTTTCGCATTTTTCACATACTCCTTGAACAGATCCTGGGTTTTTTCTGGTTTGGATCACGTAGTAATGTGGTACCACACGGAAACAGTCCATTAAACCTGGTTTCGATCGATATTTTAGAAGATAACGCATGTTAGGTCTAGGATAGGCCTGGGATTTGCCCTCATCAGACACATAATTTCGCATTCTTTACGTACTTGTTGAACAGCTCCTGGGTTTTTTTCTGGTTTGGATCACGTAGTAATGTGGTACCACACTGAAACTGTTGATTAAACCTGGTTTCGATCAATATTTTTGAGGATAACGCATGTTAGGTCTAGGTTAGGCCTGGGATTTGCCCTCATCAGGGTCATACTTTCGCAGTTTTAACATACATGTTGACCTGATCGACGGTTTTTTCTGCTTTGGATCGTGTAGTAAAGTGGTACCACACTGAAACAGTCCATTAAACCTGGTTTCGATCAATATTTTGGAGGATAACGCAATTTAGGTCTGGGATAGGTCTGGGATTCGCCCTCATCAGGCTCACACTTTCGCGTTTTTCACATACTTCTTGAACAGATCCTGGGTTTTTTCTGGTTTGGAACACATAGCAATGTGGTACCACACTGAAACAGTCCATTAAACCTGGTTTCGATCAATATTTTAGAGGATAATGCATGTTAGGTCTAGGTTAGGCCTGGGATTTGCCCTCATGAGGGTCATACTTTCGCAGTTTTAACATACATGTTGACCTGATCGACGGTTTTTTCTGCTTTGGATCGCGTAGTAAAGTGGTACCACACTGAAACAGTCCATTAAACCTGGTTTCGATCAATATTTTGGAGGATAACGCAATTTAGGTCTGGGATAGGTCTGGGATTCGCCCTCATCAGGCTCATACTTTCGCGTTTTTCACATACTTCTTGAACAGATCCTGGGTTTTTTTCTGGTTTGGAACACATAGCAATGTGGTACCACACTGAAACAGTCCATTAAACCTGGTTTCGATCAATATTTTTGAGGATAACGCATGTTAGGTCTGGGTTAGGTCTAGGATTTGCCCTCGTCAGGATCATACTTTCGCATTTTTCACATACTTCTTGAACAGATTCTGGGTTTTTTCTGGTTTGGAACACATAGTAATGTGGTACCACACTGAAACAGTCCATTAAACCTGGTTTCGATCAATATTTTAGAGGATAATGCATGTTAGGTCTAGGTTAGGCCTGGGATTTGCCCTCATCAGGGTCATACTTTCGCGTTTTTCACATACTTGTTGAACAGATACTGAGTTTTTTTTTGGTTTGGATCACGTAGTAATGTGGTACCACACTGAAACAGTCGATTAACCCTGGTTTCGAACAATATTTTAGAGGATAACGCAAGTTAGGTCTAGGTTAGGCCTGGGATTTGACATCATCAGACTCATACTTTCGCACACTACACATACTCGTTGAACAGATCCTGGGTTTTTTCTGGTTTGGAACACATAGTAATGTGGTACCACACAGAAACAGTCCATTAAACCTGGTTTCGATCAATATTTTAGAGGATAATGCATGTTAGGTCTGGGATAGGTCTGGGATTCGCCCTCATCAGGCTCATACTTTCGCGTTTTTCACATACTTCTTGAACAGATCCTGGGTTTTTTCTGGTTTGGAACACATAGTAATGTGGGACCACACTGAAACAGTCCATTAAACCTGGTTTCGATCAATATTTTAGAGGATAATGCATGTTAGGTCTAGGTTAGGTCTGGGATTTTCACTCATCAGACTCATACTTTCGCATTCTTCACATACTTGTTGAGCGGATCCTGGGTTTTTTCTGGTTTGGTTCACGTAGTAATGTGGTACCACACTGAAACAGTCCATTAAACCTGGTTTCGATCAATATTTTAGAGGATAATGCATGTTAGGTCTAGGTTAGGCCTGGGATTTGCCCTCATCAGGGTCATACTTTCGCAGTTTTAACATACATGTTGACCTGATCGACGGTTTTTTCTGCTTTGGATCGCGTAGTAAAGTGGTACCACACTGAAACTGTCCATTAAACCTGGTTTCGATCAATATTTTGGAGGATAACGCAATTTAGGTCTGGGATAGGTCTGGGATTCGCCCTCATCAGGCTCATACTTTCGCGTTTTTCACATACTTCTTGAACAGATCCTGGGTTTTTTCTGGTTTGGAACACATAGCAATGTGGTACCACACTGAAACAGTCCATTAAACCTGGTTTCGATCAATATTTTTGAGGATAACGCATGTTAGGTCTGGGTTAGGTCTAGGATTTGCCCTCGTCAGGATCATACTTTCGCATTTTTCACATACTTCTTGAACAGATCCTGGGTTTTTTCTGGTTTGGAACACATAGTAATGTGGTACCACACTGAAACAGTCCATTAAACCTGGTTTCGATCAATATTTTAGAGGATAATGCATGTTAGGTCTAGGTTAGGCCTGGGATTTGCCCTCATCAGGGTCATACTTTCGCGTTTTTCACATACTTGTTGAACAGCTCCTGGGTTCTTTTCTGGATTGGATCACGTAGTAATGTGGTACCACACTGAAACTGTTGATTAAACCTGGTTTCGATCAATATTTTTGAGGATAACGCATGTTAGGTCTAGGTTAGGCCTGGGATTTGACCTCATCAGTCTCATACTTTCGCAGTTTTAACATACATGTTGACCTGATCGACGGTTTTTTCTGCTTTGGATCGCGTAGTAAAGTGGTACCACACTGAAACAGTCCATTAAACCTGGTTTCGATCAATATTTTGGAGGATAACGCAATTTAGGTCTGGTATAGGTCTGGGACTCGCCCTCATCAGGCTCATACTTTCGCGTTTTTCACATACTCCTTGAACAGATCCTGGGTTTTTTCAGGTTTGGAACACATAGTAATGTGGTACCACACTGAAACAGTCCATTAAACCTGGTCGTGATAAATATTTTAGAGGATAACGCATGTTACGTCAGGGTAAGGTCTAGGATTTGCCCTCATCAGGCTCATACTTTCGCATATTTCTAATACTTCATGGCTAGATCCTGGGCTATTTCTGGATTGCATCACGTAGTAATGTAGTACCTCACTGAAACAGTCGATTAACCCTGGTTTCGATCAATATTTTAGAGGATAATGCATGTTAGGTCTAGGTTAGGCCTGGGATTTGCCCTCATCAGGGTCATACTTTCGCGTTTTTCACATACTTGTTGAACAGCTCCTGGGTTCTTTTCTGGATTGGATCACGTAGTAATGTGGTACCACACCGAAACTGTTGATTAAACCTGGTTTCGATCAATATTTTTGAGGATAACGCATGTTAGGTCTAGGTTAGGCCTGGGATTTGACCTCATCAGACTCATACTTTCGCAGTTTTAACATACATGTTGACCTGATCGACGGTTTTCTCTGCTTTGGATCGCGTAGTAAAGTGGTACCACACTGAAACAGTCCATTAAACCTGGTTTCGATCAATATTTTGGAGGATAACGCAATTTAGGTCTGGGATAGGTCTGGGACTCGCCCTCATCAGGCTCATACTTTCGCGTTTTTCACATACTGCTTGAACAGATCCTGGGTTTTTTCAGGTTTGGAACACATAGTAATGTGGTACCACACTGAAACAGTCCATTAAACCTGGTCGTGATAAATATTTTAGAGGATAACGCATGTTACGTCAGGGTAAGGTCTAGGATTTGCCCTCATCAGGCTCATACTTTCGCATATTTCTAATACTTCATGGCGAGATCCTGGGCTATTTCTGGATTGCATCACGTAGTAATGTAGTACCTCACTGAAACAGTCGATTAACCCTGGTTTCGATCAATATTTTAGAGGATAACACATGTTAGGTCTAGGTTAGGCCTGGGATTTGACCTCATCAGACTCACACTTTCGCACACTTCACATACTCGTTGAACAGATCCTGGGTTTTTTCTAGTTTGGATCACGTAGTAATGTGGTACCACACTGAAACAGTCCATTAAACCTGGTTTCGATCAATATTTTTGAGGATAACGCATGTTAGGTCTGGATTAGGTCTAGGATTTGCCCTCGTCAGGATCATACTTTCGCATTTTTCACATACTCCTTGAACAGATCCTGGGTTTTTTCTGGTTTGGAACACATAGTAATGTGGTACCACACTGAAACAGTCCATTAAACCTGGTTTGGATCAATATTTTAGAGGATAACGCATGTTAGGTCTAGGTTAGGTCTGGGATTTTCACTCATCAGACTCATACTTTCGCATTCTTCACATACTTGTTGAGCGGATCCTGGGTTTTTTCTGGTTTGGTTCACGTAGTAATGTGGTACCACACTGAAACAGTCGATTAAACCTGGTTTCGAACAATATTTTAGAGGATAACGCAAGTTAGGTCTGGGATAGGTCTGGGATTTGACCTCATCAGACTCATACTTTCGCACACTTCACATACTCGTTGAACAGATCCTGGGTTATTTTCTGGTTTGGATCACATAGTAATGTGGTACCACACTGAAACAGTCGATTAAACCAGGTTTCGATCAATATTTTAGAGGATAACGCATGTTAGGTCTAGGTTAGGCCTGGGATTTTCACTCATCAGACTCATACTTTCGCATTCTTCACATACTTGTTGAACGGATCCTGGGTTTTTTCTGGTTTGGATCACGATGTAGTGTGGTACCACACTGAAACAGTCCATTAAACCTGGTTTCGCTGAATATTTTAGAGGATAACGCATGTTAGGTCTAGGTTAGGTCTGGGATTTGCTCTCATCAGGCTCATTCTTTCGCATATTTCTCATACTTGATGGCTAGATCATGGGCTTTTTCTGGATTGCATCACGTAGTAATGTAGTACCACACTGAAACAGTCAATGAAACCTGGTTTCCATCAATATTTTAGAGGACAACGCAAGTTAGGTCTAGGTAAGGCCTGAGATTTTCACTGATCAGACTCATACTTTCGCATTCTTCACATACTTGTTGAACGGATCCTGGGTTTTTTCTGCTTTTGATCACGTAGTAAATAGGTACCACACTGAAACAGTCCATTAAACCTGGTTTGCATCAATATTTTAGAGGATAACGCTTGTTAGGTCTAGGTTAGCCCCGAGATTTTCACTCATCAGACTCATACTTCCGCATTCTTCACATACTTGATGAACGGATCCTGGGTTTTTTCTGGTTTGGTTCACGTAGTAATGTGGTACCACACTGAAACATTCAATAAAACCTGGTCTTGATAAATATTTTAGAGGATAACGCATGTTAGGTCTGGGTCAGGTCTAGAATTTGCCCACATCATGCTCATACTTTCGCATCTTTCTCATATATCATGGCTAGATCCTGGGCTATTTCTGGATTGTAGCACGTAGTAATGTGGTACCACGCTGAAACAGTCCATTAAACCTGGTTTCGAACAATATTTTTGAGGATAACGCATGTTAGGTCTGGGATAGGTCTGGAATTTGCCCTCATGCGGGACATACTTTCGCATTTTTCCGTACATGTTGAACAGATCCTGGGTTTTTTCTGGATTGGATCGCGCAGTAATGTGGTACCACACTGAAACAGTCCACTAAACCTGGTTTCGATCAATATTTTAGAGGATAACGAAAGTTATGTCTAGGTTAGGCCTGGGATTTGGACTCATCAGGGTCATACTTTCGCAGTTTTAACATACATGTTGTCCTAATCCAGGGTTTTTTCTGCTTTGGATCACGTAGTAATGTGGTACCACACTGAAACAGTCCATTAAACCTGGTTTCGATGAATATTTTAGAGGATAACGCATGTTAGGTCTGGGATAGGTCTAGGATTTGCCCTCATCAGGCTCATACTTTCGCATATTTTTCATACTTCATGGCTAGATCCTGGGCTTTTTCTGGTTTGGATCACGTAGTAATGTGGTACCACACGGAAACAGTCCATTAAACCTGGTTTCGATCAATATTTTAGAGGATAATGCATGTTAGGTCTAGGTTAGGCCTGGGATTTGCCCTCATCAGGGTCATACTTTCGCGTTTTTCACATACTTGTTGAACAGCTCCTGGGTTCTTTTCTGGATTGGATCACGTAGTAATGTGGTACCACACTGAAACTGTTGATTAAACCTGGTTTCGATCAATATTTTTGAGGATAACGCATGTTAGGTCTAGGTTAGGCCTGGGATTTGACCTCATCAGACTCATACTTTCGCAGTTTTAACATACATGTTGACCTGATCGACGGTTTTTTCTGCTTTGGATCGCGTAGTAAAGTGGTACCACACTGAAACAGTCCATTAAACCTGGTTTCGATCAATATTTTGGAGGATAACGCAATTTAGGTCTGGGATAGGTCTGGGACTCGCCCTCATCAGGCTCATACTTTCGCGTTTTTCACATACTGCTTGAACAGATCCTGGGTTTTTTCAGGTTTGGAACACATAGTAATGTGGTACCACACTGAAACAGTCCATTAAACCTGGTCGTGATAAATATTTTAGAGGATAACGCATGTTACGTCAGGGTAAGGTCTAGGATTTGCCCTCATCAGGCTCATACATTCGCATATTTCTAATACTTCATGGCGAGATCCTGGGCTATTTCTGGATTGCATCACGTAGTAATGTAGTACCTCACTGAAACAGTCGATTAACCCTGGTTTCGATCAATATTTTAGAGGATAACACATGTTAGGTCTAGGTTAGGCCTGGGATTTGACCTCATCAGACTCACACTTTCGCACACTTCACATACTCGTTGAACAGATCCTGGGTTTTTTCTAGTTTGGATCACGTAGTAATGTGGTACCACACTGAAACAGTCCATTAAACCTGGTTTCGATCAATATTTTTGAGGATAACGCATGTTAGGTCTGGATTAGGTCTAGGATTTGCCCTCGTCAGGATCATACTTTCGCATTTTTCACATACTCCTTGAACAGATCCTGGGTTTTTTCTGGTTTGGAACACATAGTAATGTGGTACCACACTGAAACAGTCCATTAAACCTGGTTTGGATCAATATTTTAGAGGATAACGCATGTTAGGTCTAGGTTAGGTCTGGGATTTTCACTCATCAGACTCATACTTTCGCATTCTTCACATACTTGTTGAGCGGATCCTGGGTTTTTTCTGGTTTGGTTCACGTAGTAATGTGGTACCACACTGAAACAGTCGATTAAACCTGGTTTCGAACAATATTTTAGAGGATAACGCAAGTTAGGTCTGGGATAGGTCTGGGATTTGACCTCATCAGACTCATACTTTCGCATACTTCACATACTCGTTGAACAGATCCTGGGTTATTTTCTGGTTTGGATCACATAGTAATGTGGTACCACACTGAAACAGTCGATTAAACCAGGTTTCGATCAATATTTTAGAGGATAACGCATGTTAGGTCTAGGTTAGGCCTGGGATTTTCACTCATCAGACTCATACTTTCGCATTCTTCACATACTTGTTGAACGGATCCTGGGTTTTTTCTGGTTTGGATCATGAAGTAGTGTGGTACCACACTGAAACAGTCCATTAAACCTGGTTTCGCTGAATATTTTAGAGGATAACGCATGTTAGGTCTAGGTTAGGTCTGGGATTTGCTCTCATCAGGCTCATTCTTTCGCATATTTCTCATACTTGATGGCTAGATCATGGGCTTTTTCTGGATTGCATCACGTAGTAATGTAGTACCACACTGAAACAGTCAATGAAACCTGGTTTCCATCAATATTTTAGAGGACAACGCAAGTTAGGTCTAGGTAAGGCCTGAGATTTTCACTGATCAGACTCATACTTTCGCATTCTTCACATACTTGTTGAACGGATCCTGGGTTTTTTCTGCTTTTGATCACGTAGTAAATAGGTACCACACTGAAACAGTCCATTAAACCTGGTTTGCATCAATATTTTAGAGGATAACGCTTGTTAGGTCTAGGTTAGCCCCGAGATTTTCACTCATCAGACTCATACTTCCGCATTCTTCACATACTTGATGAACGGATCCTGGGTTTTTTCTGGTTTGGTTCACGTAGTAATGTGGTACCACACTGAAACATTCAATAAAACCTGGTCTTGATAAATATTTTAGAGGATAACGCATGTTAGGTCTGGGTCAGGTCTAGAATTTGCCCACATCATGCTCATACTTTCGCATCTTTCTCATATATCATGGCTAGATCCTGGGCTATTTCTGGATTGTAGCACGTAGTAATGTGGTACCACGCTGAAACAGTCCATTAAACCTGGTTTCGAACAATATTTTTGAGGATAACGCATGTTAGGTCTGGGATAGGTCTGGAATTTGCCCTCATGCGGGACATACTTTCGCATTTTTCCGTACATGTTGAACAGATCCTGGGTTTTTTCTGGATTGGATCGCGCAGCAATGTGGTACCACACTGAAACAGTCCACTAAACCTGGTTTCGATCAATATTTTAGAGGATAACGAAAGTTATGTCTAGGTTAGGCCTGGGATTTGGACTCATCAGGGTCATACTTTCGCAGTTTTAACATACATGTTGTCCTAATCCAGGGTTTTTTCTGCTTTGGATCACGTAGTAATGTGGTACCACACTGAAACAGTCCATTAAACCTGGTTTCGATGAATATTTTAGAGGATAACGCATGTTAGGTCTGGGATAGGTCTAGGATTTGCCCTCATCAGGCTCATACTTTCGCATATTTTTCATACTTCATGGCTAGATCCTGGGCTTTTTCTGGTTTGGATCACGTAGTAATGTGGTACCACACGGAAACAGTCCATTAAACCTGGTTTCGATCAATATTTTAGAGGATAACGCATGTTAGGTCTAGGTTAGGTCTGGGATTTTCACTCATCAGACTCATACTTTCGCATTCTTCACATACTTGTTGAGCGGATCCTGGGTTTTTTCTGGTTTGGTTCACGTAGTAATGTGGTACCACACTGAAACAGTCCATTAAACCTGGTTTCGATCAATATTTTAGAGGATAATGCATGTTAGGTCTAGGTTAGGCCTGGGATTTGCCCTCATCAGGGTCATACTTTCGCAGTTTTAACATACATGTTGACCTGATCGACGGTTTTTTCTGCTTTGGATCGCGTAGTATAGTGGTACCACACTGAAACTGTCCATTAAACCTGGTTTCGATCAATATTTTGGAGGATAACGCAATTTAGGTCTGGGATAGGTCTGGGATTCGCCCTCATCAGGCTCATACTTTCGCGTTTTTCACATACTTCTTGAACAGCTCCTGGGTTTTTTTCTGGTTTGGATCACATAGTAATGTGGTACCACACTGAAACAGTCGATTAAACCAGGTTTCGATCAATATTTTAGAGGATAACGCATGTTAGGTCTAGGTTAGGCCTGGGATTTGCCCTCGTCAGGATCATACTTTCGCATTTTTCACATACTCCTTGAACAGATCCTGGGTTTTTTCTGGTTTGGAACACATAGTAATGTGGTACCACACTGAAACAGTCCATTAAACCTGGTTTCGATCAATATTTTAGAGGATAACGCATGTTAGGTCTAGGTTAGGTCTGGGATTTTCACTCATCAGACTCATACTTTCGCATTCTTCACATACTTGTTGAGCGGATCCTGGGTTTTTTCTGGTTTGGTTCACGTAGTAATGTGGTACCACACTGAAACAGTCCATTAAACCTGGTTTCGATCAATATTTTAGAGGATAATGCATGTTAGGTCTAGGTTAGGCCTGGGATTTGCCCTCATCAGGGTCATACTTTCGCAGTTTTAACATACATGTTGACCTGATCGACGGTTTTTTCTGCTTTGGATCGCGTAGTAAAGTGGTACCACACTGAAACAGTCCATTAAACCTGGTTTCGATCAATATTTTGGAGGATAACGCATGTTAGGTCTGGGTTAGGTCTAGGATTTGACCTCATCAGACTCATACTTTCGCAGTTTTAACATACATGTTGACCTGATCGACGGTTTTTTCTGCTTTGGATCGCGTAGTAAAGTGGTACCACACTGAAACAGTCCATTAAACCTGGTTTCGATCAATATTTTGGAGGATAACGCAATTTAGGTCTGGGATAGGTCTGGGACTCGCCCTCATCAGGCTCATACTTTCGCGTTTTTCACATACTCCTTGAACAGATCCTGGGTTTTTTCAGGTTTGGAACACATAGTAATGTGGTACCACACTGAAACAGTCCATTAAACCTGGTCGTGATAAATATTTTAGAGGATAACGCATGTTACGTCAGGGTAAGGTCTAGGATTTGCCCTCATCAGGCTCATACTTTCGCATATTTCTAATACTTCATGGCGAGATCCTGGGCTATTTCTGGATTGCATCACGTAGTAATGTAGTACCTCACTGAAACAGTCGATTAACCCTGGTTTCGATCAATATTTTAGAGGATAACACATGTTAGGTCTAGGTTAGGCCTGGGATTTGACCTCATCAGACTCACACTTTCGCACACTTCACATACTCGTTGAACAGATCCTGGGTTTTTTCTAGTTTGGATCACGTAGTAATGTGGTACCACACTGAAACAGTCCATTAAACCTGGTTTCGATCAATATTTTTGAGGATAACGCATGTTAGGTCTGGATTAGGTCTAGGATTTGCCCTCGTCAGGATCATACTTTCGCATTTTTCACATACTCCTTGAACAGATCCGGGGTTTTTTCTGGTTTGGATCACGTAGTAATGTGGTACCACACGGAAACAGTCCATTAAACCTGGTTTCGATCGATATTTTAGAAGATAACGCATGTTAGGTCTAGGATAGGCCTGGGATTTGCCCTCATCAGACTCATACTTTCGCATTCTTCACATACTTGTTGAGCGGATCCTGGGCTTTTCTGGTTTGGTTCACGTAGTAATGTGGTACCACACTGAAACAGTCGATTAAACCTGGTTTCGATCAATATTTTTGAGGATAACGCATGTTAGGTCTAGGTTAAGCCTGGGATTTGCCCTCATCAGGGTCATACTTTCGCAGTTTTAACATACATGTTGACCTGATCGACGGTTTTTTCTGCTTTGGATCGCGTAGTAAAGTGGTACCACACTGAAACAGTCCATTAAACCTGGTTTCGATCAATATTTTGGAGGATAACGCAATTTAGGTCTGGGATAGGTCTGGGATTCGCCCTCATCAGGCTCATACTTTCGCGTTTTTCACATACTTCTTGAACAGATCCTGGGTTTTTTCTGGTTTGGAACACATAGCAATGTGGTACCACACTGAAACAGTCCATTAAACCTGGTTTCGATCAATATTTTAGAGGATAATGCATGTTAGGTCTAGGTTAGGCCTGGGATTTGCCCTCATCAGGGTCATACTTTCGCAGTTTTAACATACATGTTGACCTGATCGACGGTTTTTTCTGCTTTGGATCGCGTAGTAAAGTGGTACCACACTGAAACAGTCCATTAAACCTGGTTTCGATCAATATTTTGGAGGATAACGCAATTTAGGTCTGGGATAGGTCTGGGATTCGCCCTCACCAGGCTCATACTTTCGCGTTTTTCACATACTTCTTGAACAGATCCTGGGTTTTTTCTGGTTTGGAACACATAGCAATGTGGTACCACACTGAAACAGTCCATTAAACCTGGTTTCGATCAATATTTTTGAGGATAACGCATGTTAGGTCTGGGTTAGGTCTAGGAATTGCCCTCGTCAGGATCATACTTTCGCATTTTTCACATACTTCTTGAACAGATCCTGGGTTTTTTCTGGTTTGGAACACATAGTAATGTGGTACCACACTGAAACAGTCCATTAAACCTGGTTTCGATCAATATTTTAGAGGATAATGCATGTTAGGTCTAGGTTAGGCCTGGGATTTGCCCTCATCAGGGTCATACTTTCGCGTTTTTCACATACTTGTTGAACAGATACTGGGTTTTTTTTGGTTTGGATCACGTAGTAATGTGGTACCACACTGAAACAGTCGATTAACCCTGGTTTCGAACAATATTTTAGAGGATAACGCAAGTTAGGTCTAGGTTAGGCCTGGGATTTGACATCATCAGACTCATACTTTCGCACACTACACATACTCGTTGAACAGATCCTGGGTTTTTTCTGGTTTGGAACACATAGTAATGTGGTACCACACTGAAACAGTCCATTAAACCTGGTTTCGATCAATATTTTAGAGGATAATGCATGTTAGGTCTGGGATAGGTCTGGGATTCGCCCTCATCAGGCTCATACTTTCGCGTTTTTCACATACTTCTTGAACAGATCCTGGGTTTTTTCTGGTTTGGAACACATAGTAATGTGGTACCACACTGAAACAGTCCATTAAACCTGGTTTCGATCAATATTTTAGAGGATAATGCATGTTAGGTCTAGGTTAGGCCTGGGATTTGCCCTCATCAGGGTCATACTTTCGCGTTTTTCACATACTTGTTGAACAGCTCCTGGGTTCTTTTCTGGATTGGATCACGTAGTAATGTGGTACCACACTGAAACTGTTGATTAAACCTGGTTTCGATCAATATTTTTGAGGATAACGCATGTTAGGTCTAGGTTAGGCCTGGGATTTGACCTCATCAGACTCATACTTTCGCAGTTTTAACATACATGTTGACCTGATCGACGGTTTTTTCTGCTTTGGATCGCGTAGTAAAGTGGTACCACACTGAAACAGTCCATTAAACCTGGTTTCGATCAATATTTTGGAGGATAACGCAATTTAGGTCTGGGATAGGTCTGGGACTCGCCCTCATCAGGCTCATACTTTCGCGTTTTTCACATACTCCTTGAACAGATCCTGGGTTTTTTCAGGTTTGGAACACATAGTAATGTGGTACCACACTGAAACAGTCCATTAAACCTGGTCGTGATAAATATTTTAGAGGATAACGCATGTTACGTCAGGGTAAGGTCTAGGATTTGCCCTCATCAGGCTCATACTTTCGCATATTTCTAATACTTCATGGCGAGATCCTGGGCTATTTCTGGATTGCATCACGTAGTAATGTAGTACCTCACTGAAACAGTCGATTAACCCTGGTTTCGATCAATATTTTAGAGGATAACACATGTTAGGTCTAGGTTAGGTCTGGGATTTTCACTCATCAGACTCATACTTTCGCATTCTTCACATACTTGTTGAGCGGATCCTGGGTTTTTTCTGGTTTGGTTCACGTAGTAATGTGGTACCACACTGAAACAGTCGATTAAACCTGGTTTCGAACAATATTTTAGAGGATAACGCAAGTTAGGTCTGGGATAGGTCTGGGATTTGACCTCATCAGACTCATACTTTCGCATTCTTCACATACTTGTTGAACGGAACCTGGGTTTTTTCTGGTTTGGATCACGAAGTAGTGTGGTACCACACTGAAACAGTCCATTAAACCTGGTTTCGCTCAATATTTTAGAGGATAACGCATGTTAGGTCTAGGTTAGGTCTGGGATTTGCTCTCATCAGGCTCATTCTTTCGCATATTTCTCATACTTGATGGCTAGATCATGGGCTTTTTCTGGATTGCATCACGTAGTAATGTAGTACCACACTGAAACAGTCAATGAAACCTGGTTTCCATCAATATTTTAGAGGACAACGCAAGTTAGGTCTAGGTAAGGCCTGAGATTTTCACTGATTAGACTCATACTTTCGCATTCTTCACATACTTGTTGAACGGATCCTGGGTTTTTTCTGCTTTTGATCACGTAGTAAATAGGTACCACACTGAAACAGTCCATTAAACCTGGTTTGCATCAATATTTTAGAGGATAACGCTTGTTAGGTCTAGGTTAGCCCCGAGATTTTCACTCATCAGACTCATACTTCCGCATTCTTCACATACTTGATGAACGGATCCTGGGTTTTTTCTGGTTTGGTTCACGTAGTAATGTGGTACCACACTGAAACATTCAATAAAACCTGGTCTTGATAAATATTTTAGAGGATAACGCATGTTAGGTCTGGGTCAGGTCTAGAATTTGCCCACATCATGCTCATACTTTCGCATCTTTCTCATATATCATGGCTAGATCCTGGGCTTTTTCTGGTTTGGATCACGTAGTAATGTGGTACCACACGGAAACAGTCCATTAAACCTGGTTTCGATCGATATTTTAGAAGATAACGCATGTTAGACTAGGATAGGCCTGGGATTTGCCCTCATCAGACACATAATTTCGCATTCTTTACGTACTTGTTGAACAGCTCCTGGGTTTTTTTCTGGTTTGGATCACGTAGTAATGTGGTACCACACTGAAACTGTTGATTAAACCTGGTTTCGATCAATATTTTTGAGGATAACGCATGTTAGGTCTAGGTTAGGCCTGGGATTTGCCCTCATCAGGGTCATACTTTCGCAGTTTTAACATACATGTTGACCTGATCGACGGTTTTTTCTGCTTTGGATCGCGTAGTAAAGTGGTACCACACTGAAACTGTCCATTAAACCTGGTTTCGATCAATATTTTGGAGGATAACGCAATTTAGGTCTGGGATAGGTCTGGGATTCGCCCTCATCAGGCTCATACTTTCGCGTTTTTCACATACTTCTTGAACAGATCCTGGGTTTTTTCTGGTTTGGAACACATAGCAATGTGGTACCACACTGAAACAGTCCATTAAACCTGGTTTCGATCAATATTTTAGAGGATAATGCATGTTAGGTCTAGGTTAGGCCTGGGATTTGCCCTCATCAGGGTCATACTTTCGCAGTTTTAACATACATGTTGACCTGATCGACGGTTTTTTCTGCTTTGGATCGCGTAGTAAAGTGGTACCACACTGAAACAGTCCATTAAACCTGGTTTCGATCAATATTTTGGAGGATAACGCATGTTAGGTCTGGGTTAGGTCTAGGATTTGCCCTCGTCAGGATCATACTTTCGCATTTTTCACATACTCCTTGAACAGATCCTGGGTTTTTTCTGGTTTGGAACACATAGTAATGTGGTACCACACTGAAACAGTCCATTAAACCTGGTTTGGATCAATATTTTAGAGGATAACGCATGTTAGGTCTAGGTTAGGTCTGGGATTTTCACTCATCAGACTCATACTTTCGCATTCTTCACATACTTGTTGAGCGGATCCTGGGTTTTTTCTGGTTTGGTTCACGTAGTAATGTGGTACCACACTGAAACAGTCGATTAAACCTGGTTTCGAACAATATTTTAGAGGATAACGCAAGTTAGGTCTGGGATAGGTCTGGGATTTGACCTCATCAGACTCATACTTTCGCACACTTCACATACTCGTTGAACAGATCCTGGGTTATTTTCTGGTTTGGATCACATAGTAATGTGGTACCACACTGAAACAGACGATTAAACCAGGTTTCGATCAATATTTTAGAGGATAACGCATGTTAGGTCTAGGTTAGGCCTGGGATTTTCACTCATCAGACTCATACTTTCGCATTCTTCACATACTTGTTGAACGGATCCTGGGTTTTTTCTGGTTTGGATCACGAAGTAGTGTGGTACCACACTGAAACAGTCCATTAAACCTGGTTTCGCTCAATATTTTAGAGGATAACGCATGTTAGGTCTAGGTTAGGTCTGGGATTTGCTCTCATCAGGCTCATTCTTTCGCATATTTCTCATACTTGATGGCTAGATCATGGGCTTTTTCTGGATTGCATCACGTAGTAATGTAGTACCACACTGAAACAGTCAATGAAACCTGGTTTCCATCAATATTTTAGAGGACAACGCAAGTTAGGTCTAGCTAAGGCCTGAGATTTTCACTGATCAGACTCATACTTTCGCATTCTTCACATACTTGTTGAACAGATCCTGGGTTTTTTCTGCTTTTGATCACGTAGTAAATAGGTACCACACTGAAACAGTCCATTAAACCTGGTTTGCATCAATATTTTAGAGCATAACGCTTGTTAGGTCTAGGTTAGCCCCGAGATTTTCACTCATCAGACTCATACTTCCGCATTCTTCACATACTTGATGAACGGATCCTGGGTTTTTTCTGGTTTGGTTCACGTAGTAATGTGGTACCACACTGAAACATTCAATAAAACCTGGTCTTGATAAATATTTTAGAGGATAACGCATGTTAGGTCTGGGTCAGGTCTAGAATTTGCCCACATCATGCTCATACTTTCGCATCTTTCTCATATATCATGGCTAGATCCTGGGCTTTTTCTGGTTTGGATCACGTAGTAATGTGGTACCACACGGAAACAGTCCATTAAACCTGGTTTCGATCGATATTTTAGAAGATAACGCATGTTAGGTCTAGGATAGGCCTGGGATTTGCCCTCATCAGACACATAATTTCGCATTCTTTACGTACTTGTTGAACAGCTCCTGGGTTTTTTTCTGGTTTGGATCACGTAGTAATGTGGTACCACACTGAAACTGTTGATTAAACCTGGTTTCGATCAATATTTTTGAGGATAACGCATGTTAGGTCTAGGTTAGGCCTGGGATTTGCCCTCATCAGGGTCATACTTTCGCAGTTTTAACATACATGTTGACCTGATCGACGGTTTTTTCTGCTTTGGATCGCGTAGTAAAGTGGTACCACACTGAAACTGTCCATTAAACCTGGTTTCGATCAATATTTTGGAGGATAACGCAATTTAGGTCTGGGATAGGTCTGGGATTCGCCCTCATCAGGCTCATACTTTCGCGTTTTTCACATACTTCTTGAACAGATCCTGGGTTTTTTCTGGTTTGGAACACATAGCAATGTGGTACCACACTGAAACAGTCCATTAAACCTGGTTTCGATCAATATTTTAGAGGATAATGCATGTTAGGTCTAGGTTAGGCCTGGGATTTGCCCTCATCAGGGTCATACTTTCGCAGTTTTAACATACATGTTGACCTGATCGACGGTTTTTTCTGCTTTGGATCGCGTAGTAAAGTGGTACCACACTGAAACAGTCCATTAAACCTGGTTTCGATCAATATTTTGGAGGATAACGCATGTTAGGTCTGGGTTAGGTCTAGGATTTGCCCTCGTCAGGATCATACTTTCGCATTTTTCACATACTCCTTGAACAGATCCTGGGTTTTTTCTGGTTTGGAACACATAGTAATGTGGTACCACACTGAAACAGTCCATTAAACCTGGTTTCGATCAATATTTTAGAGGATAACGCATGTTAGGTCTAGGTTAGGTCTGGGATTTTCACTCATCAGACTCATACTTTCGCATTCTTCACATACTTGTTGAGCGGATCCTGGGTTTTTTCTGGTTTGGTTCACGTAGTAATGTGGTACCACACTGAAACAGTCCATTAAACCTGGTTTCGATCAATATTTTAGAGGATAATGCATGTTAGGTCTAGGTTAGGCCTGGGATTTGCCCTCATCAGGGTCATACTTTCGCGTTTTTCACATACTTGTTGAACAGCTCCTGGGTTCTTTTCTGGATTGGATCACGTAGTAATGTGGTACCACACTGAAACTGTTGATTAAACCTGGTTTCGATCAATATTTTTGAGGATAACGCATGTTAGGTCTAGGTTAGGCCTGGGATTTGACCTCATCAGACTCATACTTTCGCAGTTTTAACATACATGTTGACCTGATCGACGGTTTTTTCTGCTTTGGATCGCGTAGTAAAGTGGTACCACACTGAAACAGTCCATTAAACCTGGTTTCGATCAATATTTTGGAGGATAACGCAATTTAGGTCTGGGATAGGTCTGGGACTCGCCCTCATCAGGCTCATACTTTCGCGTTTTTCACATACTGCTTGAACAGATCCTGGGTTTTTTCAGGTTTGGAACACATAGTAATGTGGTACCACACTGAAACAGTCCATTAAACCTGGTCGTGATAAATATTTTAGAGGATAACGCATGTTACGTCAGGGTAAGGTCTAGGATTTGCCCTCATCAGGCTCATACTTTCGCATATTTCTAATACTTCATGGCGAGATCCTGGGCTATTTCTGGATTGCATCACGTAGTAATGTAGTACCTCACTGAAACAGTTGATTAACCCTGGTTTCGATCAATATTTTAGAGGATAACACATGTTAGGTCTAGGTTAGGCCTGGGATTTGACCTCATCAGACTCACACTTTCGCACACTTCACATACTCGTTGAACAGATCCTGGGTTTTTTCTAGTTTGGATCACGTAGTAATGTGGTACCACACTGAAACAGTCCATTAAACCTGGTTTCGATCAATATTTTTGAGGATAACGCATGTTAGGTCTGGATTAGGTCTAGGATTTGCCCTCGTCAGGATCATACTTTCGCATTTTTCACATACTCCTTGAACAGATCCTGGGTTTTTTCTGGTTTGGAACACATAGTAATGTGGTACCACACTGAAACAGTCCATTAAACCTGGTTTGGATCAATATTTTAGAGGATAACGCATGTTAGGTCTAGGTTAGGTCTGGGATTTTCACTCATCAGACTCATACTTTCGCATTCTTCACATACTTGTTGAGCGGATCCTGGGTTTTTTCTGGTTTGGTTCACGTAGTAATGTGGTACCACACTGAAACAGTCGATTAAACCTGGTTTCGAACAATATTTTAGAGGATAACGCAAGTTAGGTCTGGGATAGGTCTGGGATTTGACCTCATCAGACTCATACTTTCGCATACTTCACATACTCGTTGAACAGATCCTGGGTTATTTTCTGGTTTGGATCACATAGTAATGTGGTACCACACTGAAACAGTCGATTAAACCAGGTTTCGATCAATATTTTAGAGGATAACGCATGTTAGGTCTAGGTTAGGCCTGGGATTTTCACTCATCAGACTCATACTTTCGCATTCTTCACATACTTGTTGAACGGATCCTGGGTTTTTTCTGGTTTGGTTCATGAAGTAGTGTGGTACCACACTGAAACAGTCCATTAAACCTGGTTTCGCTGAATATTTTAGAGGATAACGCATGTTAGGTCTAGGTTAGGTCTGGGATTTGCTCTCATCAGGCTCATTCTTTCGCATATTTCTCATACTTGATGGCTAGATCATGGGCTTTTTCTGGATTGCATCACGTAGTAATGTAGTACCACACTGAAACAGTCAATGAAACCTGGTTTCCATCAATATTTTAGAGGACAACGCAAGTTAGGTCTAGGTAAGGCCTGAGATTTTCACTGATCAGACTCATACTTTCGCATTCTTCACATACTTGTTGAACGGATCCTGGGTTTTTTCTGCTTTTGATCACGTAGTAAATAGGTACCACACTGAAACAGTCCATTAAACCTGGTTTGCATCAATATTTTAGAGGATAACGCTTGTCAGGTCTAGGTTAGCCCCGAGATTTTCACTCATCAGACTCATACTTCCGCATTCTTCACATACTTGATGAACGGATCCTGGGTTTTTTCTGGTTTGGTTCACGTAGTAATGTGGTACCACACTGAAACATTCAATAAAACCTGGTCTTGATAAATATTTTAGAGGATAACGCATGTTAGGTCTGGGTCAGGTCTAGAATTTGCCCACATCATGCTCATACTTTCGCATCTTTCTCATATATCATGGCTAGATCCTGGGCTATTTCTGGATTGTAGCACGTAGTAATGTGGTACCACGCTGAAACAGTCCATTAAACCTGGTTTCGAACAATATTTTTGAGGATAACGCATGTTAGGTCTGGGATAGGTCTGGAATTTGCCCTCATGCGGGACATACTTTCGCATTTTTCCGTACATGTTGAACAGATCCTGGGTTTTTTCTGGATTGGATCGCGCAGCAATGTGGTACCACACTGAAACAGTCCACTAAACCTGGTTTCGATCAATATTTTAGAGGATAACGAAAGTTATGTCTAGGTTAGGCCTGGGATTTGGACTCATCAGGGTCATACTTTCGCAGTTTTAACATACATGTTGTCCTAATCCAGGGTTTTTTCTGCTTTGGATCACGTAGTAATGTGGTACCACACTGAAACAGTCCATTAAACCTGGTTTCGATGAATATTTTAGAGGATAACGCATGTTAGGTCTGGGATAGGTCTAGGATTTGCCCTCATCAGGCTCATACTTTCGCATATTTTTCATACTTCATGGCTAGATCCTGGGCTTTTTCTGGTTTGGATCACGTAGTAATGTGGTACCACACGGAAACAGTCCATTAAACCTGGTTTCGATCAATATTTTAGAGGATAACGCATGTTAGGTCTAGGTTAGGTCTGGGATTTTCACTCATCAGACTCATACTTTCGCATTCTTCACATACTTGTTGAGCGGATCCTGGGTTTTTTCTGGTTTGGTTCACGTAGTAATGTGGTACCACACTGAAACAGTCCATTAAACCTGGTTTCGATCAATATTTTAGAGGATAATGCATGTTAGGTCTAGGTTAGGCCTGGGATTTGCCCTCATCAGGGTCATACTTTCGCAGTTTTAACATACATGTTGACCTGATCGACGGTTTTTTCTGCTTTGGATCGCGTAGTATAGTGGTACCACACTGAAACTGTCCATTAAACCTGGTTTCGATCAATATTTTGGAGGATAACGCAATTTAGGTCTGGGATAGGTCTGGGATTCGCCCTCATCAGGCTCATACTTTCGCGTTTTTCACATACTTCTTGAACAGCTCCTGGGTTTTTTTCTGGTTTGGATCACATAGTAATGTGGTACCACACTGAAACAGTCGATTAAACCAGGTTTCGATCAATATTTTAGAGGATAACGCATGTTAGGTCTAGGTTAGGCCTGGGATTTGCCCTCGTCAGGATCATACTTTCGCATTTTTCACATACTCCTTGAACAGATCCTGGGTTTTTTCTGGTTTGGAACACATAGTAATGTGGTACCACACTGAAACAGTCCATTAAACCTGGTTTCGATCAATATTTTAGAGGATAACGCATGTTAGGTCTAGGTTAGGTCTGGGATTTTCACTCATCAGACTCATACTTTCGCATTCTTCACATACTTGTTGAGCGGATCCTGGGTTTTTTCTGGTTTGGTTCACGTAGTAATGTGGTACCACACTGAAACAGTCCATTAAACCTGGTTTCGATCAATATTTTAGAGGATAATGCATGTTAGGTCTAGGTTAGGCCTGGGATTTGCCCTCATCAGGGTCATACTTTCGCAGTTTTAACATACATGTTGACCTGATCGACGGTTTTTTCTGCTTTGGATCGCGTAGTAAAGTGGTACCACACTGAAACAGTCCATTAAACCTGGTTTCGATCAATATTTTGGAGGATAACGCATGTTAGGTCTGGGTTAGGTCTAGGATTTGACCTCATCAGACTCATACTTTCGCAGTTTTAACATACATGTTGACCTGATCGACGGTTTTTTCTGCTTTGGATCGCGTAGTAAAGTGGTACCACACTGAAACAGTCCATTAAACCTGGTTTCGATCAATATTTTGGAGGATAACGCAATTTAGGTCTGGGATAGGTCTGGGACTCGCCCTCATCAGGCTCATACTTTCGCGTTTCTCACATACTCCTTGAACAGATCCTGGGTTTTTTCAGGTTTGGAACACATAGTAATGTGGTACCACACTGAAACAGTCCATTAAACCTGGTCGTGATAAATATTTTAGAGGATAACGCATGTTACGTCAGGGTAAGGTCTAGGATTTGCCCTCATCAGGCTCATACTTTCGCATATTTCTAATACTTCATGGCGAGATCCTGGGCTATTTCTGGATTGCATCACGTAGTAATGTAGTACCTCACTGAAACAGTCGATTAACCCTGGTTTCGATCAATATTTTAGAGGATAACACATGTTAGGTCTAGGTTAGGCCTGGGATTTGACCTCATCAGACTCACACTTTCGCACACTTCACATACTCGTTGAACAGATCCTGGGTTTTTTCTAGTTTGGATCACGTAGTAATGTGGTACCACACTGAAACAGTCCATTAAACCTGGTTTCGATCAATATTTTTGAGGATAACGCATGTTAGGTCTGGATTAGGTCTAGGATTTGCCCTCGTCAGGATCATACTTTCGCATTTTTCACATACTCCTTGAACAGATCCGGGGTTTTTTCTGGTTTGGATCACGTAGTAATGTGGTACCACACGGAAACAGTCCATTAAACCTGGTTTCGATCGATATTTTAGAAGATAACGCATGTTAGGTCTAGGATAGGCCTGGGATTTGCCCTCATCAGACTCATACTTTCGCATTCTTCACATACTTGTTGAGCGGATCCTGGGTTTTTTCTGGTTTGGTTCACGTAGTAATGTGGTACCACACTGAAACAGTCGATTAAACCTGGTTTCGATCAATATTTTTGAGGATAACGCATGTTAGGTCTAGGTTAAGCCTGGGATTTGCCCTCATCAGGGTCATACTTTCGCAGTTTTAACATACATGTTGACCTGATCGACGGTTTTTTCTGCTTTGGATCGCGTAGTAAAGTGGTACCACACTGAAACAGTCCATTAAACCTGGTTTCGATCAATATTTTGGAGGATAACGCAATTTAGGTCTGGGATAGGTCTGGGATTCGCCCTCATCAGGCTCATACTTTCGCGTTTTTCACATACTTCTTGAACAGATCCTGGGTTTTTTCTGGTTTGGAACACATAGCAATGTGGTACCACACTGAAACAGTCCATTAAACCTGGTTTCGATCAATATTTTAGAGGATAATGCATGTTAGGTCTAGGTTAGGCCTGGGATTTGCCCTCATCAGGGTCATACTTTCGCAGTTTTAACATACATGTTGACCTGATCGACGGTTTTTTCTGCTTTGGATCGCGTAGTAAAGTGGTACCACACTGAAACAGTCCATTAAACCTGGTTTCGATCAATATTTTGGAGGATAACGCAATTTAGGTCTGGGATAGGTCTGGGATTCGCCCTCACCAGGCTCATACTTTCGCGTTTTTCACATACTTCTTGAACAGATCCTGGGTTTTTTCTGGTTTGGAACACATAGCAATGTGGTACCACACTGAAACAGTCCATTAAACCTGGTTTCGATCAATATTTTTGAGGATAACGCATGTTAGGTCTGGGTTAGGTCTAGGAATTGCCCTCGTCAGGATCATACTTTCGCATTTTTCACATACTTCTTGAACAGATCCTGGGTTTTTTCTGGTTTGGAACACATAGTAATGTGGTACCACACTGAAACAGTCCATTAAACCTGGTTTCGATCAATATTTTAGAGGATAATGCATGTTAGGTCTAGGTTAGGCCTGGGATTTGCCCTCATCAGGGTCATACTTTCGCGTTTTTCACATACTTGTTGAACAGATACTGGGTTTTTTTTGGTTTGGATCACGTAGTAATGTGGTACCACACTGAAACAGTCGATTAACCCTGGTTTCGAACAATATTTTAGAGGATAACGCAAGTTAGGTCTAGGTTAGGCCTGGGATTTGACATCATCAGACTCATACTTTCGCACACTACACATACTCGTTGAACAGATCCTGGGTTTTTTCTGGTTTGGAACACATAGTAATGTGGTACCACACTGAAACAGTCCATTAAACCTGGTTTCGATCAATATTTTAGAGGATAATGCATGTTAGGTCTGGGATAGGTCTGGGATTCGCCCTCATCAGGCTCATACTTTCGCGTTTTTCACATACTTCTTGAACAGATCCTGGGTTTTTTCTGGTTTGGAACACATAGTAATGTGGTACCACACTGAAACAGTCCATTAAACCTGGTTTCGATCAATATTTTAGAGGATAATGCATGTTAGGTCTAGGTTAGGCCTGGGATTTGCCCTCATCAGGGTCATACTTTCGCGTTTTTCACATACTTGTTGAACAGCTCCTGGGTTCTTTTCTGGATTGGATCACGTAGTAATGTGGTACCACACTGAAACTGTTGATTAAACCTGGTTTCGATCAATATTTTTGAGGATAACGCATGTTAGGTCTAGGTTAGGCCTGGGATTTGACCTCATCAGACTCATACTTTCGCAGTTTTAACATACATGTTGACCTGATCGACGGTTTTTTCTGCTTTGGATCGCGTAGTAAAGTGGTACCACACTGAAACAGTCCACTAAACCTGGCTTCGATCAATATTTTGGAGGATAACGCAATTTAGGTCTGGGATAGGTCTGGGACTCGCCCTCATCAGGCTCATACTTTCGCGTTTTTCACATACTCCTTGAACAGATCCTGGGTTTTTTCAGGTTTGGAACACATAGTAATGTGGTACCACACTGAAACAGTCCATTAAACCTGGTCGTGATAAATATTTTAGAGGATAACGCATGTTACGTCAGGGTAAGGTCTAGGATTTGCCCTCATCAGGCTCATACTTTCGCATATTTCTAATACTTCATGGCGAGATCCTGGGCTATTTCTGGATTGCATCACGTAGTAATGTAGTACCTCACTGAAACAGTCGATTAACCCTGGTTTCGATCAATATTTTAGAGGATAACACATGTTAGGTCTAGGTTAGGTCTGGGATTTTCACTCATCAGACTCATACTTTCGCATTCTTCACATACTTGTTGAGCGGATCCTGGGTTTTTTCTGGTTTGGTTCACGTAGTAATGTGGTACCACACTGAAACAGTCGATTAAACCTGGTTTCGAACAATATTTTAGAGGATAACGCAAGTTAGGTCTGGGATAGGTCTGGGATTTGACCTCATCAGACTCATACTTTCGCATTCTTCACATACTTGTTGAACGGAACCTGGGTTTTTTCTGGTTTGGATCACGAAGTAGTGTGGTACCACACTGAAACAGTCCATTAAACCTGGTTTCGCTCAATATTTTAGAGGATAACGCATGTTAGGTCTAGGTTAGGTCTGGGATTTGCTCTCATCAGGCTCATTCTTTCGCATATTTCTCATACTTGATGGCTAGATCATGGGCTTTTTCTGGATTGCATCACGTAGTAATGTAGTACCACACTGAAACAGTCAATGAAACCTGGTTTCCATCAATATTTTAGAGGACAACGCAAGTTAGGTCTAGGTAAGGCCTGAGATTTTCACTGATTAGACTCATACTTTCGCATTCTTCACATACTTGTTGAACGGATCCTGGGTTTTTTCTGCTTTTGATCACGTAGTAAATAGGTACCACACTGAAACAGTCCATTAAACCTGGTTTGCATCAATATTTTAGAGGATAACGCTTGTTAGGTCTAGGTTAGCCCCGAGATTTTCACTCATCAGACTCATACTTCCGCATTCTTCACATACTTGATGAACGGATCCTGGGTTTTTTCTGGTTTGGTTCACGTAGTAATGTGGTACCACACTGAAACATTCAATAAAACCTGGTCTTGATAAATATTTTAGAGGATAACGCATGTTAGGTCTGGGTCAGGTCTAGAATTTGCCCACATCATGCTCATACTTTCGCATCTTTCTCATATATCATGGCTAGATCCTGGGCTTTTTCTGGTTTGGATCACGTAGTAATGTGGTACCACACGGAAACAGTCCATTAAACCTGGTTTCGATCGATATTTTAGAAGATAACGCATGTTAGACTAGGATAGGCCTGGGATTTGCCCTCATCAGACACATAATTTCGCATTCTTTACGTACTTGTTGAACAGCTCCTGGGTTTTTTTCTGGTTTGGATCACGTAGTAATGTGGTACCACACTGAAACTGTTGATTAAACCTGGTTTCGATCAATATTTTTGAGGATAACGCATGTTAGGTCTAGGTTAGGCCTGGGATTTGCCCTCATCAGGGTCATACTTTCGCAGTTTTAACATACATGTTGACCTGATCGACGGTTTTTTCTGCTTTGGATCGCGTAGTAAAGTGGTACCACACTGAAACTGTCCATTAAACCTGGTTTCGATCAATATTTTGGAGGATAACGCAATTTAGGTCTGGGATAGGTCTGGGATTCGCCCTCATCAGGCTCATACTTTCGCGTTTTTCACATACTTCTTGAACAGATCCTGGGTTTTTTCTGGTTTGGAACACATAGCAATGTGGTACCACACTGAAACAGTCCATTAAACCTGGTTTCGATCAATATTTTAGAGGATAATGCATGTTAGGTCTAGGTTAGGCCTGGGATTTGCCCTCATCAGGGTCATACTTTCGCAGTTTTAACATACATGTTGACCTGATCGACGGTTTTTTCTGCTTTGGATCGCGTAGTAAAGTGGTACCACACTGAAACAGTCCATTAAACCTGGTTTCGATCAATATTTTAGAGGATAACGAAAGTTATGTCTAGGTTAGGCCTGGGATTTGGACTCATCAGGGTCATACTTTCGCAGTTTTAACATACATGTTGTCCTAATCCAGGGTTTTTTCTGCTTTGGATCACGTAGTAATGTGGTACCACACTGAAACAGTCCATTAAACCTGGTTTCGATGAATATTTTAGAGGATAACGCATGTTAGGTCTGGGATAGGTCTGGGATTCGCCCTCATCAGGCTCATACTTTCGCGTTTTTCACATACTTCTTGAACAGATCCTGGGTTTTGGTTGGTTTGGAACACATAGCAATGTGGTACCACACTGAAACAGTCCATTAAACCTGGTTTCGATCAATATTTTTGAGGATAACGCATGTTAGGTCTAGGTTAGGTCTGGGATTTGCTCTCATCAGGCTCATTCTTTCGCATATTTCTCATACTTGATGGCTAGATCATGGGCTTTTTCTGGATTGCATCACGTAGTAATGTAGTACCACACTGAAACAGTCAATGAAACCTGGTTTCCATCAATATTTTAGAGGACAACGCAAGTTAGGTCTAGGTAAGGCCTGAGATTTTCACTGATCAGACTCATACTTTCGCATTCTTCACATACTTGTTGAACGGATCCTGGGTTTTTTCTGCTTTTGATCACGTAGTAAATAGGTACCACACTGAAGCAGTCCATTAAACCTGGTTTGCATCAATATTTTAGAGGATAACGCTTGTTAGGTCTAGGTTAGCCCCGAGATTTTCACTCATCAGACTCATACTTCCGCATTCTTCACATACTTGATGAACGGATCCTGGGTTTTTTCTGGTTTGGTTCACGTAGTAATGTGGTACCACACTGAAACATTCAATAAAACCTGGTCTTGATAAATATTTTAGAGGATAACGCATGTTAGGTCTGGGTCAGGTCTAGAATTTGCCCACATCATGCTCATACTTTCGCATCTTTCTCATATATCATGGCTAGATCCTGGGCTATTTCTGGATTGTAGCACGTAGTAATGTGGTACCACGCTGAAACAGTCCATTAAACCTGGTTTCGATCAATATTTTTGAGGATAATGCATGTTAGGTCTAGGTTAGGCCTGGGATTTGCCCTCATCAGGGTCATACTTTCGCAGTTTTAACATACATGTTGACCTGATCGACGGTTTTTTCTGCTTTGGATCGCGTAGTAAAGTGGTACCACACTGAAACAGTCCATTAAACCTGGTTTCGATCAATATTTTGGAGGATAACGCAATTTAGGTCTGGGATAGGTCTGGGATTCGCCCTCATCAGGCTCATACTTTCGCGTTTTTCACATACTTCTTGAACAGATCCTGGGTTTTTTCTGGTTTGGAACACATAGCAATGTGGTACCACACTGAAACAGTCCATCAAACCTGGTTTCGATCAATATTTTTGAGGATAACGCATGTTAGGTCTGGGTTAGGTCTAGGATTTGCCCTCGTCAGGATCATACTTTCGCATTTTTCACATACTCCTTGAACAGATCCTGGGTTTCTTCTGGTTTGGAACACATAGTAATGTGGTACCACACTGAAACAGTCCATTAAACCTGGTTTCGATCAATATTTTAGAGGATAACGCATGTTAGGTCTAGGTTAGGTCTGGGATTTTCACTCATCAGACTCATACTTTCGCGTTCTTCACATACTTCTTGAACAGATCCTGGGTTTTTTCTGGTTTGGAACACATAGTAATGTGGTACCACACTGAAACAGTCCATTAAACCTGGTCGTGATAAATATTTTAGAGGATAACGCATGTTACGTCAGGGTAAGGTCTAGGATTTGCCCTCATCAGGCTCATACTTTCGCATATTTCTAATACTTCATGGCGAGATCCTGGGCTATTTCTGGATTGCATCACGTAGTAATGTAGTACCTCACTGAAACAGTCGATTAACCCTGGTTTCGATCAATATTTTAGAGGATAACACATGTTAGGTCTAGGTTAGGCCTGGGATTTGACCTCATCAGACTCACACTTTCGCACACTTCACATACTCGTTGAACAGATCCTGGGTTTTTTCTAGTTTGGATCACGTAGTAATGTGGTACCACACTGAAACAGTCCATTAAACCTGGTTTCGATCAATATTTTTGAGGATAACGCATGTTAGGTCTGGATTAGGTCTAGGATTTGCCCTCGTCAGGATCATACTTTCGCATTTTTCACATACTCCTTGAACAGATCCTGGGTTTTTTCTGGTTTGGAACACATAGTAATGTGGTACCACACTGAAACAGTCCATTAAACCTGGTTTGGATCAATATTTTAGAGGATAACGCATGTTAGGTCTAGGTTAGGTCTGGGATTTTCACTCATCAGACTCATACTTTCGCATTCTTCACATACTTGTTGAGCGGATCCTGAGTTTTTTCTGGTTTGGTTCACGTAGTAATGTGGTACCACACTGAAACAGTCGATTAAACCTGGTTTGGAACAATATTTTAGAGGATAACGCAAGTTAGGTCTGGGATAGGTCTGGGATTTGACCTCATCAGACTCATACTTTCGCACACTTCACATACTCGTTGAACAGATCCTGGGTTATTTTCTGGTTTGGATCACATAGTAATGTGGTACCACACTGAAACAGTCGATTAAACCAGGTTTCGATCAATATTTTAGAGGATAACGCATGTTAGGTCTAGGTTAGGCCTGGGATTTTCACTCATCAGACTCATACTTTCGCATTCTTCACATACTTGTTGAACGGATCCTGGGTTTTTTCTGGTTTGGATCACGAAGTAGTGTGGTACCACACTGAAACAGTCCATTAAACCTGGTTTCGCTCAATATTTTAGAGGATAACGCATGTTAGGTCTAGGTTAGGTCTGGGATTTGCTCTCATCAGGCTCATTCTTTCGCATATTTCTCATACTTGATGGCTAGATCATGGGCTTTTTCTGGATTGCATCACGTAGTAATGTAGTACCACACTGAAACAGTCAATGAAACCTGGTTTCCATCAATATTTTAGAGGACAACGCAAGTTAGGTCTAGGTAAGGCCTGGGATTTTCACTGATCAGACTCATACTTTCGCATTCTTCACATACTTGTTGAACGGATCCTGGGTTTTTGCTGCTTTTGATCACGTAGTAAATAGGTACCACACTGAAACAGTCCATTAAACCTGGTTTGCATCAATATTTTAGAGGATAACGCTTGTTAGGTCTAGGTTAGCCCCGAGATTTTCACTCATCAGACTCATACTTCCGCATTCTTCACATACTTGATGAACGGATCCTGGGTTTTTTCTGGTTTGGTTCACGTAGTAATGTGGTACCACACTGAAACATTCAATAAAACCTGGTCTTGATAAATATTTTAGAGGATAACGCATGTTAGGTCTGGGTCAGGTCTAGAATTTGCCCACATCATGCTCATACTTTCGCATCTTTCTCATATATCATGGCTAGATCCTGGGCTATTTCTGGATTGTAGCACGTAGTAATTTGGTACCACGCTGAAACAGTCCATTAAACCTGGATTCGATCAATATTTTAGAGGATAACGCATGTTAGGTCTAGGTTAGGCTTGGGATTTGCCCTCATCAGGGTCATACTTTCGCGTTTTTCACATACTTGTTGAACAGCTCCTGGGTTTTTTTCTGGTTTGGATCACGTAGTAATGTGGTACCACACTGAAACTGTTGATTAAACCTGGTTTCGATCAATATTTTTGAGGATAACGCATGTTAGGTCTAGGTTAGGTCTGGGATTTTCACTCATCAGACTCATACTTTCGCATTCTTCACATACTTGTTGAGCGGATCCTGGGTTTTTTCTGGTTTGGTTCACGTAGTAATGTGGTACCACACTGAAACAGTCCATTAAACCTGGTTTCGATCAATATTTTAGAGGATAATGCATGTTAGGTCTGGGATAGGTCTGGGATTCGCCCTGATCAGGCTCATACTTTCGCATTCTTCACATACTTGTTGAGCGGATCCTGGGTTTTTTCTGGTTTGGTTCACGTAGTAATGTGGTACCACACTGAAACAGTCGATTAAACCTGGTTTCGAACAATATTTTAGAGGATAACGCAAGTTAGGTCTGGGATAGGTCTGGGATTTGACCTCATCAGACTCATACTTTCGCGTTCTTCACATACTTCTTGAACAGATCCTGGGTTTTTTCTGGTTTGGAACACATAGTAATGTGGTACCACACTGAAACAGTCCATTAAACCTGGTCGTGATAAATATTTTAGAGGATAACGCATGTTACGTCAGGGTAAGGTCTAGGATTTGCCCTCATCAGGCTCATACTTTCGCATATTTCTAATACTTCATGGCGAGATCCTGGGCTATTTCTGGATTGCATCACGTAGTAATGTAGTACCTCACTGAAACAGTCGATTAACCCTGGTTTCGATCAATATTTTAGAGGATAACACATGTTAGGTCTAGGTTAGGCCTGGGATTTGACCTCATCAGACTCACACTTTCGCACACTTCACATACTCGTTGAACAGATCCTGGGTTTTTTCTAGTTTGGATCACGTAGTAATGTGGTACCACACTGAAACAGTCCATTAAACCTGGTTTCGATCAATATTTTTGAGGATAACGCATGTTAGGTCTGGATTAGGTCTAGGATTTGCCCTCGTCAGGATCATACTTTCGCATTTTTCACATACTCCTTGAACAGATCCTGGGTTTTTTCTGGTTTGGAACACATAGTAATGTGGTACCACACTGAAACAGTCCATTAAACCTGGTTTGGATCAATATTTTAGAGGATAACGCATGTTAGGTCTAGGTTAGGTCTGGGATTTTCACTCATCAGACTCATACTTTCGCATTCTTCACATACTTGTTGAGCGGATCCTGGGTTTTTTCTGGTTTGGTTCACGTAGTAATGTGGTACCACACTGAAACAGTCGATTAAACCTGGTTTGGAACAATATTTTAGAGGATAACGCAAGTTAGGTCTGGGATAGGTCTGGGATTTGACCTCATCAGACTCATACTTTCGCACACTTCACATACTCGTTGAACAGATCCTGGGTTATTTTCTGGTTTGGATCACATAGTAATGTGGTACCACACTGAAACAGTCGATTAAACCAGGTTTCGATCAATATTTTAGAGGATAACGCATGTTAGGTCTAGGTTAGGCCTGGGATTTTCACTCATCAGACTCATACTTTCGCATTCTTCACATACTTGTTGAACGGATCCTGGGTTTTTTCTGGTTTGGATCACGAAGTAGTGTGGTACCACACTGAAACAGTCCATTAAACCTGGTTTCGCTCAATATTTTAGAGGATAACGCATGTTAGGTCTAGGTTAGGTCTGGGATTTGCTCTCATCAGGCTCATTCTTTCGCATATTTCTCATACTTGATGGCTAGATCATGGGCTTTTTCTGGATTGCATCACGTAGTAATGTAGTACCACACTGAAACAGTCAATGAAACCTGGTTTCCATCAATATTTTAGAGGACAACGCAAGTTAGGTCTAGGTAAGGCCTGGGATTTTCACTGATCAGACTCATACTTTCGCATTCTTCACATACTTGTTGAACGGATCCTGGGTTTTTGCTGCTTTTGATCACGTAGTAAATAGGTACCACACTGAAACAGTCCATTAAACCTGGTTTGCATCAATATTTTAGAGGATAACGCTTGTTAGGTCTAGGTTAGCCCCGAGATTTTCACTCATCAGACTCATACTTCCGCATTCTTCACATACTTGATGAACGGATCCTGGGTTTTTTCTGGTTTGGTTCACGTAGTAATGTGGTACCACACTGAAACATTCAATAAAACCTGGTCTTGATAAATATTTTAGAGGATAACGCATGTTAGGTCTGGGTCAGGTCTAGAATTTGCCCACATCATGCTCATACTTTCGCATCTTTCTCATATATCATGGCTAGATCCTGGGCTATTTCTGGATTGTAGCACGTAGTAATTTGGTACCACGCTGAAACAGTCCATTAAACCTGGTTTCGATCAATATTTTAGAGGATAACGCATGTTAGGTCTAGGTTAGGCCTGGGATTTGCCCTCATCAGGGTCATACTTTCGCGTTTTTCACATACTTGTTGAACAGCTCCTGGGTTTTTTTCTGGTTTGGATCACGTAGTAATGTGGTACCACACTGAAACTGTTGATTAAACCTGGTTTCGATCAATATTTTTGAGGATAACGCATGTTAGGTCTAGGTTAGGTCTGGGATTTTCACTCATCAGACTCATACTTTCGCATTCTTCACATACTTGTTGAGCGGATCCTGGGTTTTTTCTGGTTTGGTTCACGTAGTAATGTGGTACCACACTGAAACAGTCCATTAAACCTGGTTTCGATCAATATTTTAGAGGATAATGCATGTTAGGTCTGGGATAGGTCTGGGATTCGCCCTGATCAGGCTCATACTTTCGCATTCTTCACATACTTGTTGAGCGGATCCTGGGTTTTTTCTGGTTTGGTTCACGTAGTAATGTGGTACCACACTGAAACAGTCGATTAAACCTGGTTTCGAACAATATTTTAGAGGATAACGCAAGTTAGGTCTGGGATAGGTCTGGGACTTGACCTCATCAGACTCATACTTTCGCACACTTCACATACTCGTTGAACAGATCCTGGGTTATTTTCTGGTTTGGATCACATAGTAATGTGGTACCACACTGAAACAGTCGATTGAACCAGGTTTCGATCAATATTTTAGAGGATAACGCATGTTAGGTCTAGGTTAGGCCTGGGATTTTCACTCATCAGACTCATACTTTCGCATTCTTCACATACTTGTTGAACGGATCCTGGGTTTTTTCTGGTTTGGATCACGAAGTAGTGTGGTACCACACTGAAACAGTCCATTAAACCTGGTTTCGCTCAATATTTTAGAGGATAACGCATGTTAGGTCTAGGTTAGGTCTGGGATTTGCTCTCATCAGGCTCATTCTTTCGCAGATTTCTCATACTTGATGGCTAGATCATGGGCTTTTTCTGGATTGCATCACGTAGTAATGTAGTACCACACTGAAACAGTCAATGAAACCTGGTTTCCATCAATATTTTAGAGCACAACGCAAGTTAGGTCTAGGTAAGGCCTGAGATTTTCACTGATCAGACTCATACTTTCGCATTCTTCACATACTTGTTGAACGGATCCTGGGTTTTTTCTGCTTCTGATCACGTAGTAAATAGGTACCACACTGAAACAGTCCATTAAACCTGGTTTGCATCAATATTTTAGAGGATAACGCTTGTTAGGTCTAGGTTAGCCCCGAGATTTTCACTCATCAGACTCATACTTCCGCATTCTTCACATACTTGATGAACGGATCCTGGGTTTTTTCTGGTTTGGTTCACGTAGTAATGTGGTACCACACTGAAACATTCAATAAAACCTGGTCTTGATAAATATTTTAGAGGATAACGCATGTTAGGTCTGGGTCAGGTCTAGAATTTGCCCACATCATGCTCATACTTTCGCATCTTTCTCATACATCATGGCTAGATCCTGGGCTATTTCTGGATTGTAGCACGTAGTAATGTGGTACCACGCTGAAACAGTCCATTAAACCTGGTTTCGATCAATATTTTTGAGGATAACGCATGTTAGGTCTGGGATAGGTCTGGGATTTGCCCTCATGCGGGACATACTTTCGCATTTTTCCGTACATGTTGAACAGATCCTGGGTTTTTTCTGGATTGGATCGCGCAGTAATGTGGTACCACACTGAAACAGTCCACTAAACCTGGTTTCGATCAATATTTTAGAGGATAACGAAAGTTATGTCTAGGTTAGGCCTGGGATTTGGACTCATCAGGGTCATACTTTCGCAGTTTTAACATACATGTTGTCCTAATCCAGGGTTTTTTCTGCTTTGGATCACGTAGTAATGTGGTACCACACTGAAACAGTCCATTAAACCTGGTTTCGATGAATATTTTAGAGGATAACGCATGTTAGGTCTGGGATAGGTCTAGGATTTGCCCTCATCAGGCTCATACTTTCGCATATTTTTCATACTTCATGGCTAGATCCTGGGCTTTTTCTGGTTTGGATCACGTAGTAATGTGGTACCACACGGAAACAGTCCATTAAACCTGGTTTCGATCGATATTTTAGAAGATAACGCATGTTAGGTCTAGGATAGGCCTGGGATTTGCCCTCATCAGACACATAATTTCGCATTCTTTACGTACTTGTTGAACAGCTCCTGGGTTTTTTTCTGGTTTGGATCACGTAGTAATGTGGTACCACACTGAAACTGTTGATTAAACCTGGTTTCGATCAATATTTTTGAGGATAACGCATGTTAGGTCTAGGTTAGGCCTGGGATTTGCCCTCATCAGGGTCATACTTTCGCAGTTTTAACATACATGTTGACCTGATCGACGGTTTTTTCTGCTTTGGATCGCGTAGTAAAGTGGTACCACACTGAAACAGTCCATTAAACCTGGTTTCGATCAATATTTTGGAGGATAACGCAATTTAGGTCTGGGATAGGTCTGGGATTCGCCCTCATCAGGCTCATACTTTCGCGTTTTTCACATACTTCTTGAACAGATCCTGGGTTTTTTCTGGTTTGGAACACATAGCAATGTGGTACCACACTGAAACAGTCCATTAAACCTGGTTTGGATCAATATTTTAGAGGATAATGCATGTTAGGTCTAGGTTAGGCCTGGGATTTGCCCTCATCAGGGTCATACTTTCGCAGTTTTAACATACATGTTGACCTGATCGACGGTTTTTTCTGCTTTGGATCGCGTAGTAAAGTGGTACCACACTGAAACAGTCATTAAACCTGGTTTCGATCAATATTTTGGAGGATAACGCAATTTAGGTCTGGGATAGTTCTGGGATTCGCCCTCATCAGGCTCATACTTTCGCGTTTTTCACATACTTCTTGAACAGATCCTGGGTTTTTTCTGGTTTGGAACACATAGCAATGTGGTACCACACTGAAACAGTCCATTAAACCTGGTTTCGATCAATATTTTTGAGGATAACGCATGTTAGGTCTGGGTTAGGTCTAGGATTTGCCCTCGTCAGGATCATACTTTCGCATTTTTCACATACTCCTTGAACAGATCCTGGGTTTTTTCTGGTTTGGAACACATAGTAATGTGGTAGCACACTGAAACAGTCCATTAAACCTGGTTTCGATCAATATTTTAGAGGATAACGCATGTTAGGTCTAGGTTAGGCCTGGGATTTTCACTCATCAGACTCATACTTTCGCATTCTTCACATACTTGTTGAACGGATCCTGGGTTTTTTCTGGTTTGGATCACGAAGTAGTGTGGTACCACACTGAAACAGTCCATTAAACCTGGTTTCGCTCAATATTTTAGAGGATAACGCATGTTAGGTCTAGGTTAGGTCTGGGATTTGCTCTCATCAGGCTCATTCTTTCGCATATTTCTCATACTTGATGGCTAGATCATGGGCTTTTTCTGGATTGCATCACGTAGTAATGTAGTACCACACTGAAACAGTCAATGAAACCTGGTTTCCATCAATATTTTAGAGGACAACGCAAGTTAGGTCTAGGTAAGGCCTGAGATTTTCACTGATCAGACTCATACTTTCGCATTCTTCACATACTTGTTGAACGGATCCTGGGTTTTTTCTGCTTCTGATCACGTAGTAAATAGGTACCACACTGAAACAGTCCATTAAACCTGGTTTGCATCAATATTTTAGAGGATAACGCTTGTTAGGTCTAGGTTAGCCCCGAGATTTTCACTCATCAGACTCATACTTCCGCATTCTTCACATACTTGATGAACGGATCCTGGGTTTTTTCTGGTTTGGTTCACGTAGTAATGTGGTACCACACTGAAACATTCAATAAAACCTGGTCTTGATAAATATTTTAGAGGATAACGCATGTTAGGTCTGGGTCAGGTCTAGAATTTGCCCACATCATGCTCATACTTTCGCATCTTTCTCATACATCATGGCTAGATCCTGGGCTATTTCTGGATTGTAGCACGTAGTAATGTGGTACCACGCTGAAACAGTCCATTAAACCTGGTTTCGATCAATATTTTTGAGGATAACGCATGTTAGGTCTGGGATAGGTCTGGGATTTGCCCTCATGCGGGACATACTTTCGCATATTTTTCATACTTCATGGCTAGATCCTGGGCTTTTTCTGGTTTGGATCACGTAGTAATGTGGTACCACACGGAAACAGTCCATTAAACCTGGTTTCGATCGATATTTTAGAAGATAACGCATGTTAGGTCTAGGATAGGCCTGGGATTTGCCCTCATCAGACACATAATTTCGCATTCTTTACGTACTTGTTGAACAGCTCCTGGGTTTTTTTCTGGTTTGGATCACGTAGTAATGTGGTACCACACTGAAACTGTTGATTAAACCTGGTTTCGATCAATATTTTTGAGGATAACGCATGTTAGGTCTAGGTTAGGCCTGGGATTTGCCCTCATCAGGGTCATACTTTCGCAGTTTTAACATACATGTTGACCTGATCGACGGTTTTTTCTGCTTTGGATCGCGTAGTAAAGTGGTACCACACTGAAACAGTCCATTAAACCTGGTTTCGATCAATATTTTGGAGGATAACGCAATTTAGGTCTGGGATAGGTCTGGGATTTGCCCTCATCAGGCTCATACTTTCGCGTTTTTCACATACATCTTGAACAGATCCTGGGTTTTTTCTGGTTTGGAACACATAGCAATGTGGTACCACACTGAAACAGTCCATTAAACCTGGTTTCGATCAATATTTTAGAGGATAATGCATGTTAGGTCTAGGTTAGGCCTGGGATTTGCCCTCATCAGGGTCATACTTTCGCAGTTTTAACATACATGTTGACCTGATCGACGGTTTTTTCTGCTTTGGATCGCGTAGTAAAGTGGTACCACACTGAAACAGTCCATTAAACCTGGTTTCGATCAATATTTTGGAGGATAACGCAATTTAGGTCTGGGATAGGTCTGGGATTCGCCCTCATCAGGCTCATACTTTCGCGTTTTTCACATACTTCTTGAACAGATCCTGGGTTTTTTCTGGTTTGGAACACATAGCAATGTGGTACCACACTGAAACAGTCCATTAAACCTGGTTTCGATCAATATTTTTGAGGATAACGCATGTTAGGTCTGGGTTAGGTCTAGGATTTGCCCTCGTCAGGATCATACTTTCGCATTTTTCACATTCTCCTTGAACAGATCCTGGGTTTTTTCTGGTTTGGAACACATAGTAATGTGGTACCACACTGAAACAGTCGATTAAACCAGGTTTCGATCAATATTTTAGAGGATAACGCATGTTAGGTCTAGGTTAGGCCTGGGATTTTCACTCATCAGACTCATACTTTCGCATTCTTCACATACTTGTTGAACGGATCCTGGGTTTTTTCTGGTTTGGATCACGACGTAGTGTGGTACCACACTGAAACAGTCCATTAAACCTGGTTTCGAACAATATTTTAGAGGATAACGCAAGTTAGGTCTGGGATAGGTCTGGGATTTGACCTCATCAGACTCATACTTTCGCACACTTCACATACTCGTTGAACAGATCCTGGGTTATTTTCTGGTTTGGATCACATAGTAATGTGGTACCACACTGAAACAGTCGATTAAACCAGGTTTCGATCAAAATTTTAGAGGATAACGCATGTTAGGTCTAGGTTAGGCCTGGGATTTTCACTCATCAGACTCATACTTTCGCATTCTTCACATACTTGTTGAACGCATCCTGGGTTTTTTCTGGTTTGGATCACGACGTAGTGTGGTACCACACTGAAACAGTCCATTAAACCTGGTTTCGATCAATGTTTTAGAGGATAATGCATGTTAGGTCTAGGTTAGGCCTGGGATTTGCCCTCATCAGGGTCATACTTTCGCGTTTTTCACATACTTGTTGAACAGATACTGGGTTTTTTTTTGGTTTGGATCACGTAGTAATGTGGAACCACACTGAAACAGTCGATTAACCCTGGTTTCGAACAATATTTTAGAGGATAACGCAAGTTAGGTCTAGGTTAGGCCTGGGATTTGACATCATCAGACTCATACTTTCGCACACTTCACATACTCGTTGAACAGATCCTGGGTTTTTTCTGGTTTGGAACACATAGTAATGTGGTACCACACTGAAACAGTCCATTAAACCTGGTTTCGATCAATATTTTAGAGGATAATGCATGTTAGGTCTGGGATAGGTCAGGGATTCGCCCTCATCAGGCTCATACTTTCGCGTTTTTCACATACTTCTTGAACAGATCCTGGGTTTTTTCTGGTTTGGAACACATAGTAATGTGGTACCACACTGAAACAGTCCATTAAACCTGGTTTCGATCAATATTTTAGAGGATAATGCATGTTAGGTCTAGGTTAGACCTGGGATTTGCCCTCATCAGGGTCATACTTTCGCGTTTTTCACATACTTGTTGAACAGCTCCTGGGTTTTTTTCTGGTTTGGATCACGTAGTAATGTGGTACCACACTGAAACTGTTGATTAAACCTGGTTTCGATCAATATTTTTGAGGATAACGCATGTTAGGTCTAGGTTAGGCCTGGGATTTGCCCTCATCAGGGTCATACTTTCGCAGTTTTAACATACATGTTGACCTGATCGACGGTTTTTTCTGCTTTGGATCGCGTAGTAAAGTGGTACCACACTGAAACAGTCCATTAAACCTGGTTTCGATCAATATTTTGGAGGATAACGCAATTTAGGTCTGGGATAGGTCTGGGATTCGCCCTCATCAGGCTCATACTTTCGCGTTTTTCACATACTTCTTGAACAGATCCTGGGTTTTTTCTGGTTTGGAACACATGGTAATGTGGTACCGCACTGAAACAGTCCATTAAACCTGGTTTCGATCAATATTTTAGAGGATAATGCATGTTAGGTCTAGGTTAGGCCTGGGATTTGCCCTCATCAGGGTCATACTTTCGCGTTTTTCACATACTTGTTGAACAGATACTGGGTTTTTTTTTGGTTTGGATCACGTAGTAATGTGGTACCACACTGAAACAGTCGATTAACCCTGGTTTCGAACAATATTTTAGAGGATAACGCAAGTTAGGTCTAGGTTAGGCCTGGGATTTGACCTCATCAGACTCATACTTTCGCACACTTCACATACTCGTTGAACAGATCCTGGGTTTTTTCTGGTTTCGAACACATAGTAATGTGGTACCACACTGAAACAGTCCATTAAACCTGGTCTTGATAAATATTTTAGAGGATAACGCATGTTACGTCAGGGTAAGGTCTAGGATTTGCCCTCATCAGGCTCATACTTTCGCATATTTCTAATACTTCATGGCTAGATCCTGGGCTATTTCTGGATTGCATCACGTAGTAATGTAGTACCTCACTGAAACAGTCGATTAACCCTGGTTTCGATCAATATTTTAGAGGATAACACATGTTAGATCTAGGTTAGGCCTGGGATTTGACCTCATCAGACTCATACTTTCGCACACTTCACATACTCGTTGAACAGATCCTGGGTTTTTTCTGGTTTGGAACACATAGTAATGTGGTACCACACTGAAACAGTCCATTAAACCTGGTTTCGATCAATATTTTAGAGAATAATTCATGGTAGGTCTAGGTTAGGCCTGAGATTTTCACTGATCAGACTCATAGCTTCGCATTTTTCACATACTTGTTGAACTGATCCCGGGTTCTTTCTGGTTTGGATCACGTAGTAATGTGGTACCACACTGAAACAGTCGATTAAACCTGGGTTCGATCAATATTTTAGAGGATAACGCAAGTTAGGTCTGGGATAGGTCTGGGATTTGCCCTCATCAGGATCATCCTTTCGCATTTTTCACATACTTGTTGAACAGATCCTGGGCATTTTCTGGATTGGATCACGTAGTAATGAAGCACGTCACTGAAACAGTCAATTAAACCTGGTTTCCATCAATATTTTAGAGGACAACGCATGTTAGGTCTAGGTTAGGCCGGGGATTTTCACTCATCAGACTCATACTTTCGCATTCTTCACATGCTTGTTGAACGGATCCTGGGTTTTTTCTGGTTTGCATCATGTAGTAAAGTGGTACCAGACTGAAGCAGTCCATTAAACCTGGTTTGGATCAATATTTTAGAGGATAACGCATGTTACGTTTGGTTAGGTCTAGGATGTTCCCTCATCAGGCTCATACTTTCGCATATTTCTCATACTTCATGGCTAGATCCTGGGCTGTTTCTGGATTGTATCACGTAGTAATGCGGTACCACGTTGAAACAGTCAATTAAACCTGGTTTCGATCAATATTTTAGAGGATAACGCAAGTTAGGTCTGGGATAGGTCTGGGATTCGCCCTCATCAGGCTCATACTTTCGCGTTTTTCACGTACTTGTTGAACTGATCCTGGGTTTTTTCTGGTTTTCATCACGTAGTAAAGTGGTACCAGACTGAAGCAGTCCATTAAACCTGGTTTGGATCAATATTTTAGAGGACAACGCATGTTACGTTTGGTTTGGTCTAGGATGTTCCCTCATCAGGCTCATACTTTCGCATATTTCTCATACTTCATGGCTAGATCCTGGGCTGTTTCTGGATTGTATCACGTAGTAATGCGGTACCACGCTGCAACAGTCAATTAATCCTGGTTTCGATCAATATTTTAGAGGATAACGCAAGTTAGGTCTGGGATAGGTCTGAGATTCGCCCTCATCAGGGTCATACTTTCGCGTTTTTCACGTACTTGTTGAACAGATCCTGGGTTTTTTCTGGTTTGGGTCACGTAGTAATGTGGTACCACACTGAAATAGTCGATTAAACCAGGTTTCGATTAATAATTTTGAGGATAACGCATGTTAGGTCTAGGTTAGGCCTGGGATTTTCACTCATCAGACTCATACTTTCGCGTTCTTCACATACTTGTTGAACGGATCCTGGTTTTTTTCTGGTTTGGATCACGTAGTAATGTGGGACCACACTGAAACAGTCAATTAAACCTGGTCATGATAAATATTTTAGAGGATAACGCATGTTAGGTCTGGGTTAGGTCTAGGCTTTGCACTCGTCAGGCTCATACTTTCGCATGTTTCTCATACTTCATGGCTAGATCCTGGGCTATTTCTGGATTGGACACGTAGTAATGTGGTACCACACTGAAACAGTCAATTAAACATGGTTTCGATCAATATTTTAGAGGATAACGCAAGTTTGGTCTGGGATAGGTCTGGGATTTGCCCTCATCAGGCTCATACTTTCGCGTTTTTCACATACTTGTTGAACAGATCCTGGGTTTTTTCTGGTTTGGGTCATGTAGTAATGTGGTACCACACTGAAACAGTCGATTAAACCAGGTTTCGATCAATATTTTTGAGGATAACGCATGTTAGGTCTAGGTTAGGCCGGGGTTTTTCACTCATCACACGCATACTTTCGCATTCTTCACATACTTGTTGAACGGATCCTGGGTTTTTACTGGTTTGGATCACGTAGTAATGAAGTGCAACACTGAAACAGTCAATAAACCTGGTTTCCATCAATATTTTAGAGGACAACGCATGTTAGGTCTATGTTGGGCCTGGGATTTGCCCTCATCAGACTCATACTTTCGCACACTTCACATACTCGTTGAACAGATCCTGGGTTATTTTCTGGTTTGGATGACATAGTAATGTGGTACCACACTGAAACAATCGATTAAACCTGGTTTCGATCAATATTTTTGAGGATAACGCATGTTAAGCCTAGGTTAGGCCTGGGATTTTCACTCATCAGACTCATACTTTCGCATTCTTCACATACTTGTTGAACGGATCCTGGGTTTTTTCTGGTTTGGATCACGTAGTAATCTGGGACCACACTGAAACAATCAATTAAACCTGGTCTTGATAAATATTTTAGAGGGTAATGCATGTTAGGTCTGGGTTAGGTCTAGGATTTGCCCTCGTCAGGCTCATACTTTCGCATATTTCTCATACTTCATGGCTAGATCCTGGGCTATTTCTGGATTGGATCTCGTAGTAATGAAGTACAACACTGAAACAGTCGATTGAACCAGGTTTCTATCAATATTTTTGAGGATAACGCAAGTTAGGTCTGGGATGGGTCTGGGATTTGCCGTCATCAGGCTCATACTTTCGCGTTTTTCACATACTTGTTGAACAGATCCTGGGTTTTTTTCTGGTTTGGATCACGTAGTAATGTGGTACCACACTGAAACAGTCGATTAAACCTGGTTTCGATCAATATTTTTGAGGATAACGCATGTTAGGTCTAGGTTAGGTCGGGGTTTTTCACTCATCACACTCATACTTTCGCATTCTTCACATACATGTTGAACGGATCCTGGATTTTTACTGGTTTGGATCACGTAGTAATGAAGTGCAACACTGATACAGTCAATTAAACCTGGTTTCCATCAATATTTTAGAGAATAATTCATGTTAGGTCTAGGTTAGGTCTGGGATTTGCTCTCATCAGGCTCATTCTTTCGCATATTTTTCATACTTGATGGCTAGATCCTGGGCTTTTTCTGGATTGCATCACGAAGTAATGAAGTACAACACTGAAACAGTCGATTAAACCTGGTATCCATCAATATCTTAGAGGACAACGCAAGTTAGGTCTTGGATAGGTCTGGGATTTGCCCTCATCAGGCTCATACTTTCGCATACTTCACATACTTGTTGAACGGATCCTGGGTTTTTTCTGGTTTGGATCACGTAGTAATATGGGACCACACTGAAACAATCAATTAAACCTGGTCTTGATAAATATTTTAGAGGATAACGCATGTTAGGTCTGGGTTAGGTCTAGGATTTGCCCTCGTCAGGCTCATACTTTCGCATATTTCTCATACTTCATGGCTGGATCCTGGGCTATTACTGGATTGGATCACGTAGTAATGTGGTACCACACTGAAACAGGCAATTAAACCTGGTTTCGACGAATATTTTAGAGAATAATTCATGTTAGGTCTGGGTTAGGTCTGGGATTTGCTCTCATCAGACTCATACTTTCGCATTCTTCACATACTTGTTGAACGGATCCTGGGTTTTTTCTGGTTTGGAACACGTAGTAATGTGGGACCACACTGAAACGATCAATTAAACCTGGGCTTGATAAATATTTTAGAGGATAACGCATGTTAGGTCTGGGATAGGTCTGGGATTTGCCCTCATCAGAATCATACTTTCGCATATTTCTCATACTTCATGGCTGGATCCTGGGCTATTACTGGATTGGATCACGTAGTAATGTGGTACCACACTGAAACAGTCAATTAAACCTGGTTTCGATGAATATTTTAGAGAATAATTCATGTTAGGTCTGGGTTAGGTCTGGGATTTGCTCTCATCAGACTCATACTTTCGCATTCTTCACATGCTCGTTGAACAGATCCTGGGTTATTTTCTGGTTTGGATCACATAGTAATGTGGTACCACACTGAAACAGACGATTAAACCAGGTTTCGATAAATATTTTTGAGGATAACGCATGTTAGGTCTAGGTCAGGCCGGGGTTTTTCACTCATCACACTCATACTTTCGCATTCTTCACATACTTGTTGAACGGATCCTGGGTTTTTACTGGTTTGGATCACGTAGTAATGAAGTGCAACACTGAAACAGTCAATAAACCTGGTTTCCATCAATATTTTAGAGGACAACGCATGTTAGGTCTAGGTTAGGCCTGGGATTTGCCCACATCAGGGTCATACTTTCGCAGTTTTAACATACATGTTGACCTGATCGAGGGTTTTTTCTGCTTTGGATCACTCAGTAAAGTGGTACCACACTGAAACAGTCCATTAAATCTGGTTTGGATCAATATTTTAGAGGATAACGCATGTTAGCTCTGGGATAGGTCTGGGATTTGCCCTCATCAGACTCATACTTTCGCACACTTCACATACTCGTTGAACAGATCCTGGGTTATTTTCTGGTTTGGATCATATAGTAATGTGGTACCACACTGAAACATTCAATTAAACCTGGTCTTGATAAATATTTTAGAGGATAACGCAAGTTAGGTCTGGGATGGGTCTGGGATTTGCCGTCATCAGGCTCATACTTTCGCGTATTTCACATACTTGTTGAACAGATCCTGGGTTTTTTCTGGTTTGGATCACGTAGTAGTGTGGTACCACACTGAAACAGTCCATTAAACCTGGTTTGGATCAATATTTTAGAGGATAACGCATGTTAAGTCTAGGTTAGGTCTGTGATTTTCACTCATCAGACTCATACTTTCGCATTCTTCACATACTTGTTGAACGGATCCTGGGTTTTTTCTGGTTTGGATCACGTAGTAATGTGGGACCACACTGAGACAGTCCATTAAACCTGGTTTCGATCAATATTTATTAGGATAACGCACGTTAGGTCTAGGTTAGGCCGGGGATTTGCCCTCATCAGGGTCATACTTTCGCAGTTTTAACATACATGTTGACCTGATCGACGGTTTTTTCTGCTTTGGATCGCGTAGTAAAGTGGTACCACACTGAAACAGTCCATTAAACCTGGTTTCGATCAATATTTTGGAGGATAACGCAATTTAGGTCTGGGATAGGTCTGGGATTCGCCCTCATCAGGCTCATACTTTCGCGTTTTTCACATACTTCTTGAACAGATCCTGGGTTTTTTCTGGTTTGGAACACATGGTAATGTGGTACCGCACTGAAACAGTCCATTAAACCTGGTTTCGATCAATATTTTAGAGGATAATGCATGTTAGGTCTAGGTTAGGCCTGGGATTTGCCCTCATCAGGGTCATACTTTCGCGTTTTTCACATACTTGTTGAACAGATACTGGGTTTTTTTTTGGTTTGGATCACGTAGTAATGTGGTACCACACTGAAACAGTCGATTAACCCTGGTTTCGAACAATATTTTAGAGGATAACGCAAGTTAGGTCTAGGTTAGGCCTGGGATTTGCCCTCATCAGGCTCATACTTTCGCATATTTCTAATACTTCATGGCTAGATCCTGGGCTATTTCTGGATTGCATCACGTAGTAATGTAGTACCTCACTGAAACAGTCGATTAACCCTGGTTTCGATCAATATTTTAGAGGATAACACATGTTAGATCTAGGTTAGGCCTGGGATTTGACCTCATCAGACTCATACTTTCGCACACTTCACATACTCGTTGAACAGATCCTGGGTTTTTTCTGGTTTGGAACACATAGTAATGTGGTACCACACTGAAACAGTCCATTAAACCTGGTTTCGATCAATATTTTAGAGAATAATTCATGGTAGGTCTAGGTTAGGCCTGAGATTTTCACTGATCAGACTCATAGCTTCGCATTCTTCACATACTTGTTGAACTGATCCCGGGTTCTTTCTGGTTTGGATCACGTAGTAATGTGGTACCACACTGAAACAGTCGATTAAACCTGGGTTCGATCAATATTTTAGAGGATAACGCAAGTTAGGTCTGGGATAGGTCTGGGATTTGCCCTCATCAGGATCATCCTTTCGCATTTTTCACATACTTGTTGAACAGATCCTGGGCATTTTCTGGATTGGATCACGTAGTAATGAAGCACGTCACTGAAACAGTCAATTAAACCTGGTTTCCATCAATATTTTAGAGGACAACGCATGTTAGGTCTAGGTTAGGCCGGGGATTTTCACTCATCAGACTCATACTTTCGCATTCTTCACATGCTTGTTGAACGGATCCTGGGTTTTTTCTGGTTTGCATCATGTAGTAAAGTGGTACCAGACTGAAGCAGTCCATTAAACCTGGTTTGGATCAATATTTTAGAGGATAACGCATGTTACGTTTGGTTAGGTCTAGGATGTTCCCTCATCAGGCTCATACTTTCGCATATTTCTCATACTTCATGGCTAGATCCTGGGCTGTTTCTGGATTGTATCACGTAGTAATGCGGTACCACGTTGAAACAGTCAATTAAACCTGGTTTCGATCAATATTTTAGAGGATAACGCAAGTTAGGTCTGGGATAGGTCTGGGATTCGCCCTCATCAGGCTCATACTTTCGCGTTTTTCACGTACTTGTTGAACTGATCCTGGGTTTTTTCTGGTTTTCATCACGTAGTAAAGTGGTACCAGACTGAAGCAGTCCATTAAACCTGGTTTGGATCAATATTTTAGAGGACAACGCATGTTACGTTTGGTTTGGTCTAGGATGTTCCCTCATCAGGCTCATACTTTCGCATATTTCTCATACTTCATGGCTAGATCCTGGGCTGTTTCTGGATTGTATCACGTAGTAATGCGGTACCACGCTGCAACAGTCAATTAATCCTGGTTTCGATCAATATTTTAGAGGATAACGCAAGTTAGGTCTGGGATAGGTCTGAGATTCGCCCTCATCAGGGTCATACTTTCGCGTTTTTCACGTACTTGTTGAACAGATCCTGGGTTTTTTCTGGTTTGGGTCACGTAGTAATGTGGTACCACACTGAAATAGTCGATTAAACCAGGTTTCGATTAATAATTTTGAGGATAACGCATGTTAGGTCTAGGTTAGGCCTGGGATTTTCACTCATCAGACTCATACTTTCGCGTTCTTCACATACTTGTTGAACGGATCCTGGTTTTTTTCTGGTTTGGATCACGTAGTAATGTGGGACCACACTGAAACAGTCAATTAAACCTGGTCATGATAAATATTTTAGAGGATAACGTATGTTAGGTCTGGGTTAGGTCTAGGCTTTGCACTCGTCAGGCTCATACTTTCGCATGTTTCTCATACTTCATGGCTAGATCCTGGGCTATTTCTGGATTGGACACGTAGTAATGTGGTACCACACTGAAACAGTCAATTAAACATGGTTTCGATCAATATTTTAGAGGATAACGCAAGTTTGGTCTGGGATAGGTCTGGGATTTGCCCTCATCAGGCTCATACTTTCGCGTTTTTCACATACTTGTTGAACAGATCCTGGGTTTTTTCTGGTTTGGGTCATGTAGTAATGTGGTACCACACTGAAACAGTCGATTAAACCAGGTTTCGATCAATATTTTTGAGGATAACGCATGTTAGGTCTAGGTTAGGCCGGGGTTTTTCACTCATCACACGCATACTTTCGCATTCTTCACATACTTGTTGAACGGATCCTGGGTTTTTACTGGTTTGGATCACGTAGTAATGAAGTGCAACACTGAAACAGTCAATAAACCTGGTTTCCATCAATATTTTAGAGGACAACGCATGTTAGGTCTATGTTGGGCCTGGGATTTGCCCTCATCAGACTCATACTTTCGCACACTTCACATACTCGTTGAACAGATCCTGGGTTATTTTCTGGTTTGGATGACATAGTAATGTGGTACCACACTGAAACAATCGATTAAACCTTGGTTTCGATCAATATTTTTGAGGATAACGCATGTTAAGCCTAGGTTAGGCCTGGGATTTTCACTCATCAGACTCATACTTTCGCATTCTTCACATACTTGTTGAACGGATCCTGGGTTTTTTCTGGTTTGGATCACGTTGTAATCTGGGACCACACTGAAACAATCAATTAAACCTGGTCTTGATAAATATTTTAGAGGGTAATGCATGTTAGGTCTGGGTTAGGTCTAGGATTTGCCCTCGTCAGGCTCATACTTTCGCATATTTCTCATACTTCATGGCTAGATCCTGGGCTATTTCTGGATTGGATCTCGTAGTAATGAAGTACAACACTGAAACAGTCGATTGAACCAGGTTTCTATCAATATTTTTGAGGATAACGCAAGTTAGGTCTGGGATGGGTCTGGGATTTGCCGTCATCAGGCTCATACTTTCGCGTTTTTCACATACTTGTTGAACAGATCCTGGGTTTTTTTCTGGTTTGGATCACGTAGTAATGTGGTACCACACTGAAACAGTCGATTAAACCTGGTTTCGATCAATATTTTTGAGGATAACGCATGTTAGGTCTAGGTTAGGCCGGGGTTTTTCACTCATCACACTCATACTTTCGCATTCTTCACATACATGTTGAACGGATCCTGGATTTTTACTGGTTTGGATCACGTAGTAATGAAGTGCAACACTGATACAGTCAATTAAACCTGGTTTCCATCAATATTTTAGAGAATAATTCATGTTAGGTCTAGGTTAGGTCTGGGATTTGCTCTCATCAGGCTCATTCTTTCGCATATTTTTCATACTTGATGGCTAGATCCTGGGCTTTTTCTGGATTGCATCACGAAGTAATGAAGTACAACACTGAAACAGTCGATTAAACCTGGTATCCATCAATATCTTAGAGGACAACGCAAGTTAGGTCTTGGATAGGTCTGGGATTTGCCCTCATCAGGCTCATACTTTCGCATACTTCACATACTTGTTGAACGGATCCTGGGTTTTTTCTGGTTTGGATCACGTAGTAATATGGGACCACACTGAAACAATCAATTAAACCTGGTCTTGATAAATATTTTAGAGGATAACGCATGTTAGGTCTGGGTTAGGTCTAGGATTTGCCCTCGTCAGGCTCATACTTTCGCATATTTCTCATACTTCATGGCTGGATCCTGGGCTATTACTGGATTGGATCACGTAGTAATGTGGTACCACACTGAAACAGGCAATTAAACCTGGTTTCGATGAATATTTTAGAGAATAATTCATGTTAGGTCTGGGTTAGGTCTGGGATTTGCTCTCATCAGACTCATACTTTCGCATTCTTCACATACTTGTTGAACGGATCCTGGGTTTTTTCTGGTTTGGAACACGTAGTAATGTGGGACCACACTGAAACGATCAATTAAACCTGGGCTTGATAAATATTTTAGAGGATAACGCATGTTAGGTCTGGGATAGGTCTGGGATTTGCCCTCATCAGAATCATACTTTCGCATATTTCTCATACTTCATGGCTGGATCCTGGGCTATTACTGGATTGGATCACGTAGTAATGTGGTACCACACTGAAACAGTCAATTAAACCTGGTTTCGATGAATATTTTAGAGAATAATTCATGTTAGGTCTGGGTTAGGTCTGGGATTTGCTCTCATCAGACTCATACTTTCGCATTCTTCACATGCTCGTTGAACAGATCCTGGGTTATTTTCTGGTTTGGATCACATAGTAATGTGGTACCACACTGAAACAGACGATTAAACCAGGTTTCGATAAATATTTTTGAGGATAACGCATGTTAGGTCTAGGTCAGGCCGGGGTTTTTCACTCATCACACTCATACTTTCGCATTCTTCACATACTTGTTGAACGGATCCTGGGTTTTTACTGGTTTGGATCACGTAGTAATGAAGTGCAACACTGAAACAGTCAATAAACCTGGTTTCCATCAATATTTTAGAGGACAACGCATGTTAGGTCTAGGTTAGGCCTGCGATTTGCCCACATCAGGGTCATACTTTCGCAGTTTTAACATACATGTTGACCTGATCGAGGGTTTTTTCTGCTTTGGATCACTCAGTAAAGTGGTACCACACTGAAACAGTCCATTAAATCTGGTTTGGATCAATATTTTAGAGGATAACGCATGTTAGCTCTGGGATAGGTCTGGGATTTGCCCTCATCAGACTCATACTTTCGCACACTTCACATACTCGTTGAACAGATCCTGGGTTATTTTCTGGTTTGGATCATATAGTAATGTGGTACCACACTGAAACATTCAATTAAACCTGGTCTTGATAAATATTTTAGAGGATAACGCAAGTTAGGTTTGGGTTAGGTCTTGGATTTGCCCTCATCAGGCTCATACTTTCGCATATTTCTCATACTTCATGGCTAGACCCTGGGCTGTTTCTGGATTGTATCACGTAGTAAAGTGGTACCACGCTGAAACAGTCAATTAAACCTGATTTCGATCAATATTTTAGAGGATAACGCAAGTTAGGCCTGGGATAGGTCAGGGATTCACTCTCATCAGGCTCATACTTTCGCATATTTCTCATACTTGATGGCGAGATCCTGGGTTTTTTCCGGTTTGGGTCACGTAGTAGTGTGGTACCACATTGAAACAGTCCATTAAACCTGGTTCGGATCAATATTTTTTAGGATAACGCAAGTTAGGTCTAGGTTAGGCCGGGGATTTTCACTCATCAGACTCATACTTTCGCATTCTTCACTTACTTGTAGAACGGATCCTGGGTTTTTACTGGTTAGGATCACGTAGTAATGTGGTACCACACTGAAACATTCAATTAAACCTGGTCTTGATAAATATTTTAGAGGATAACGCAAGTTAGGTCTGGGATGGGTCTGGGATTTGCCGTCATCAGGCTCATACTTTCGCGTATTTCACATACTTGTTGAACAGATCCTGGGTTTTTTCTGGTTTGGATCACGTAGTAGTGTGGTACCACACTGAAACAGTCCATTAAACCTGGTTTGGATCAATATTTTAGAGGATAACGCATGTTAAGTCTAGGTTAGGTCTGTGATTTTCACTCATCAGACTCATACTTTCGCATTCTTCACATACTTGTTGAACGGATCCTGGGTTTTTTCTGGTTTGGATCACGTAGTAATGTGGGACCACACTGAGACAGTCCATTAAACCTGGTTTCGATCAATATTTATTAGGATAACGCACGTTAGGTCTAGGTTAGGCCGGGGATTTTCACTCATCAGACTCATACTTTCGCATTCTTCACATACTTGTTGAACGGATCCTGGGTTTTTTCTGGTTAGGATCACGTAGTAATGTGGTACCACACTGAAACATTCAATTAAACCTGGTCTTGATAAATATTTTAGAGGATAACGCAAGTTAGGTCTGGGATGGGTCTGGGATTTGCCGTCATCAGGCTCATACTCTCGCGTATTTCACATACTTGTTGAACAGATCCTGGGTTTTTTCTGGTTTGGATCACGTAGTAATGTGGGACCACACTGAGACAGTCCATTAAACCTGGTTTCGATCAATATTTATTAGGATAACGCAAGTTAGGTCTAGGTTTGTCCTGGGATTTTCACTCATCAGACTCATACTTTCGCATACTTCACATACTTGTTGAACGGATCCTGGGTTTTTTCTGGTTTGGATCACGTAGTAATATGGGACCACACTAAAACAATCAATTAAACCTGGTCTTGATAAATATTTTAGATGATAACGCATGTTTGGTCTGGGTTAGGTCTAGGATTTGCCCTCATCAGGCTCATACTTTCGCATATTTCTCATACTTCATGGCTAGATCCTGGGCTATTTCTGGATTGGATCACGTAGTAATGTGGTACCACACTGGAACAGTCAATTAAACCTGGTATCGATCAATATTTTAGAGGACAATGCAAGTTAGGTCTGGGTTAGGTCTGGGATTTGCCCACATCAGGGTCATACTTTCGCATTTTTCACATACTTGTTGAACAGATCCTGGGTTTTTTCTGGTATGAATCACGTAGTAATGTGGTACCACACTGAAACATTCAGTTAAACCTGGTCTTGATAAATATTTTTGAGGATAACGCATGTTAGGTCAGGGTTAGGTCTAGGATTTGCCCTTATCAGGCTCATACTTTCGCATATTTATTATACTTCATGGATAGATCCTGGGCTATTTTCTGGTTTGGGTCACATAGTAATGTGGTACCCCACTGAAACAGTCGATTAAACCAGGTTTCGATCAATATTTTTGAGGATAACGCAAGTTAGGTCTGGGAAAGGTCTGGGATTTGCCCTCATCAGACTCTTACGTTCGCATTCTTCACATACTTGTTGAACGGATCCTGGGTTTTTTCTGGTTTGGATCACGTAGTAATGTGGTACCACACTGAAACATTCAAATAAACCTGGTCTTGATAAATATTTTAGAGGATAACGCATGTTGGGTTTGGGTTAGGTCTAGGATTTGCCCACATCAGGCTCATACTTTCGCATACTTCTCATACTTCATGGCTAGATCCTGGGCTATTTCTGGATTGTATCACGTAGTAATGTGGTACCACGCTGAGACAGTCAATGAAACCTTGTTTCGATCAATATTTTGGAGGATAACGCAAGTTAGGTCTGGGATAGGTCTGGGATTCGCCCTCATCAGGCTCACAGTTTCGCGTTTTTCGCATACTTGTTGAACAGATCCTGGGTTTTCTCTGGTTTGGATCACGAAGTAGTGAGTTACCACACTGAAACAGTCCATTAAACCTGGTTTCGCTCAATATTTTAGAAGATAACGCATGTTAGGTCTGGGTTAGGACTAGGACTTGCCCTCATCAGGCTCATACTTTCGCATATTTCTCATACTTCATGGCTGGATCCTGGGCTATTACTGGATTGGATCACGTAGTAATGTGGTACCACACTGAAACAGTCAATTAAACCTGGTTTCGATCAATATTTTAGAGAATAATTCATGTTAGGTCTGGGTTAGGTCTGGGATTTGCTCTCATCAGGCTCATTCTTTCGCATATTTCTCATACTTGATGGCTAGATCCTGGGTTTTTTCTGCTTTGGATCACGTAGTAAAGTGGTACCACACTGAAACAGTCCAAAAAACCTGGTTTGGATCAATATTTTAGAGGATAATGCATGTTAGGTCTAGGTTAGCCCTGAAATTTTCACTCATCAGACTCATACTTTCGCATTCTTCAGATACTTGTTGAACGGATCCTGGGTTTTTTCTGGTATGGTTCACGTAGTAATGTGGTACCACACTGAAACAATCAATTAAACCAGGTGTGATAAATATTTTAGATGATAACGCATGTTAGGTCTGGGTTAGGTCTAGGATTTGCCCTCATCAGGCTCATACTTTCGCAGATTTCTCATACTTCATGGCTACATCCTGGGCTATTTCTGGATTGGATCACGTAGTAATATGGTACCACACTGAGACAGTCAATTAAACCTGGATTCCATCAATATCTTAGAGGACAACGCAAGTTAGGTCTGGGATAGGTCTGGGATTTGCCCACATCAGGCTCATACTTTCGCGTTTTTCACATACTCGTTGAACAGATCCTGGGTTATTTTCTGGTTTGGATCGCATAGTAATGTGGTACCACACTGAAACAGTCGATTAAACCAGGTTTCGATCAATATTTTTGAGGATAACGCATGTTAGGTCTAGGTTAGGCCTGGGATTTTCACTCATCAGACTCATACTTTCGCATTCTTCTCATACTTGTTGAACGGATCCTGGGTTTTTGCTGGTTTGGATCACGTAGTAATGTGGGACCGCACTGAAACAATCAATTAAACCTGGTCTTGATAAATATTTTAGAGGATAACGCATGTTAGGTCTGGGATAGGTCTGGGATTTGCCCTCATCAGACTCATACTTTCGCACACTTCACATACTCGTTCAACAGATCCTGGGCTATTTCTGGATTGTATCACGTAGTAATGTGGTACCACACAGAAACAGTCAATTAAACCTGGTTTCGATCAATATTTTAGAGGATAACGCAAGTTAGGTCTGGGTTAGGTCTGGGATTTGCCCACATCAGGCTCATACTTTCGCGTTTTTCACATACTCGTTGAACAGATCCTGGGTTTTTTTCTGGATTGGGTCACGTAGTAGTGTGGTACCACACTGAAACAGTCGATTAAACCAGGTTTCGATCAATATTTTAGAGGATAACGCATGTTAGGTCTAGGTTAGGCCTGGGATTTTCACTCATCAGACTCTTACTTTCGCATTCTTCACATACTTGTTGAACGGATCCTGGGTTTTTTCTGGTTTGGATCACGTAGTAATGTGGGACCACACGGAAACAGTCAATTAAACCTGGTTTCGATCAATATATCAGAGAATAATTCATGTTAGGTCTAGGTTAGGTCTGGGATTTGCTCTCATCAGGCTCATTCTTTCGCATATTTCTCATACTTGATGGCTAGATCCTGGGCTTTTTCTGGATTGCATAACGTAGTAATGAAGTACAACACTGAAACAGTCAATTAAACCTGGATTCCATCAAAATCTTAGAGGACAACGCAAGTTAGGTCTGGGATAAGTCTGGGATTTGCCCACATCAGGCTCATACTTTCGCGTTTTTCACATACTCGTTGAACAGATCCTGGGTTATTTTCTGGTTTGGATCGCATAGTTATGTGGTACCACACTGAAACAGTCAATTAAACCTGGTTTTGATCAATATCATAGAGAATAATTCATGTTAGGTCTAGGTTAGGTCTGGGATTTGCCCTCATCAGGCTCATACTTTCGCATATTTCTCATACTTCATGGCTGGATCCTGGGCTATTTCTGGATTGGATCATGTAGTAATGTGGTACCACACTGAAACAGTCAATTAAACCTGGTTTGGATCAATATTTTTAGAGGATAACGCATGTTAGGTCTAGGTTAGCCCTGGGATTTTCACTCATCAGACTCATACTTTCGCATTCTTCACATACTTGTTGAACGGATCCTGGGTTTTTTCTGGTTTGGTTCAGGTAGTAATGTGGTACCACACTGAAACATTCAATTAAACCTGATCTTGATAAATATTTCAGAGTATAACGCATGTTAGGTCTGGGTTAGGTCTAGGATTTGCCCACATCAGGCTCATACTTTCGCATATTTCTCATACTTCATGGCTAGATCCTGGGCTGTTTCTGGATTGTATCACGTAGTAATGTGGTACCACGCTGAAACAGTCAATTAAACCTGGTTTCGATCAATATTTTAGAGGATAACGCAAGTTATCTCTGGCATAGGTCTGGGATTCGCCCTCATCAGACTCATACTTTCGCACACTTCACATACTCGTTGAACAGATCCTGGGTTATTTTCTGGTTTGGATCACATAGTAATGTGGTACCACACTGAAACAGTCGATTAAACCAGGTTTCGATCAATATTTTTGAGGATAACGCATGTTAGGTCTAGGTTAGGCCTGGGATTTTCACTCATCAGACTCATACTTTCGTATTCTTCGCATACTTGTTGAACGGATCCTGGGTTTTTTCTGGTTTGGATCACGTAGTAATGTGGTACCACACTGAAACAGTCAATTAAACCAGGTTTTGATCAATATTTTAGAGAATAATTCATGTTTGGTCTAGGTTAGGTCTGGGATTTGCTCTCATCAGGCTCTTTCTTTCGCATATTTCTCATACTTGATGGCTAGATCCTGGGCTTTTCCTGGATTGCATAACGTAGTAATGAAGTACAACACTGAAACAGTCAATTAAACCTGGATTCCATCAATATATTAGAGGACAACGCAAGTTAGGTCTGGGTTAGGTCTGGGATTTGCCCACATCAGGCTCATACTTTCGCGTTTTTCACATACTCGTTGAACAGATCCTGGGTTATTTTCTGGTTTGGATCGCATAGTAATGTGGTACCACACTGAAACAGTCGATTAAACCAGGTTTCGATCAATATTTTTGAGGATAACGCATGTTAGGTCTAGGTTAGGCCTGGGATTTTCACTCATCAGACTCATACTTTCGCATTCTTCTCATACTTGTTGAACGGATCCTGGGTTTTTGCTGGTTTGGATCACGTAGTAATGTGGGACCACACAGAAACAATCAATTAAACCTGGTCTTGATAAATATTTTAGAGGATAACGCAGGTTAGGTCTGGGTTAGGTCTAGGATTTGCCCTCGTCAGGGTCATACTTTCGCATATTTCTCATACTTCATGGCTAGATCCTGGGCTATTTCTGGATTGTATCACGTAGTAATGTGGTACCACACAGAAACAGTCAATTAAACCTGGTTTCGATCAATATTTTAGAGGATAACGCAAGTTAGGTCTGGGATAGGTCTGGGATTTTCCCTCATCAGGCTCATACTTTCGCGTTTTTCACATACTTGTTGAACAGATCCTGGGTTTTTTTCTGGATTGGGTCACGTAGTAGTGTGGTACCACACTGAAACAGTCAATTAAACCTGGTTTTGATCAATATCATAGAGAATAATTCATGTTAGGTCTAGGTTAGGTCTGGGATTTGCCCTCATCAGGCTCATACTTTCGCATATTTCTCATACTTCATGGCTGGATCCTGGGCTATTTCTGGATTGGATCATGTAGTAATGTGGTACCACACTGAAACAGTCAATTAAACCTGGTTTGGATCAATATTTTTAGAGGATAACGCATGGTAGGTCTAGGTTAGCCCTGGGATTTTCACTCATCAGACTCATACTTTCGCATTCTTCACATACTTGTTGAACGGATCCTGGGTTTTTTCTGGTTTGGATCACATAGTAATGTGGTACCACACTGAAACAGTCGATTAAACCAGGTTTCGATCAATATTTTAGAGGATAACGCAAGTTAGGTCTGGGATAGGTCTGGGATTTTCCCTCATCAGGCTCATACTTTCGCATTCTTCACATACTTGTTGAACGGATCCTGGGTTTTTTCTGGTTTGGATCACGTAGTAATGTGGGGCCACACTGAAACAGTCGATTAAACCTGGTTTCGATCAATATTTTTGAGGATAACGCATGTTAGGTCTAGGTTAGGCCTGGGATTTTCACTCATCAGACTCATACTTTCGCATTCTTCACATACTTGTTGAACGGACCTGGGTTTTTTCTGGTTTGGATCATGTAGTAATGTGGGACCACACTGAAACAGTCAATTAAACCTGGTTTCGATCAATATGTTAGAGAATAATTCATGTTAGGTCTAGGTTAGGTCTGGGATTTGCTCTCATCAGGCTCATTCTTTCGCATATTTCTCATACTTGATGGCTAGATCCTGGGCTTTTTCTGGATTGCATCACGTAGTAATGAAGTACAACACTGAAACAGTCAATTAAACCTGGTTTCCATCAATATCTTAGAGGACAACGCAAGTTAGGTCTGGGATAGGTCTGGGATTTGCCCACATCAGGCTCATACTTTCGCGTTTTTCACATACTTGTTGAACAGATCCTGGGTTTTTTCTGGTTTGGATCACGTAGTAGTGTGGTACCACACTGAAACAGTCCATTAAACCTGGTTTGGATCAACATTTTAGAGGATAACGCATGTTAGGTCTGGGTCAGGTCTAGGATTTGCCCTCGTCAGGCTCATACTTTCGCATATTTCTCATACTTCATGGCTAGATCCTGGGCTATTTCTGGATTGTATCACGTAGTAATGTGGTACCACACAGAAACAGTCAATTAAGCCTGGTTTCGATCAATATTTTAGAGGATAACGCAAGTTAGGTCTGGGATAGGTCTGGGATTTTCCCTCATCAGGCTCATACTTTCGCGTTTTTCACATACTTGTTGAACAGATCCTGGGTTTTTTTCTGGATTGGGTCACGTAGTAGTGTGGTACCACACTGAAACAGTCGATTAAACCTGGTTTCGATCAATATTTTTGAGGATAACGCATGTTAGGTCTAGGTTAGGCCTGGGATTTTCACTCATCAGACTCTTACTTTCGCATTCTTCACATACTTCTTGAACGGATCCTGGGTTTTTTCTGGTTTGGATCACGTAGTAATGTGGGACCACACGGAAACAGTCAATTAAACCTGGTTTCGATCAATATATTAGAGAATGATTCATGTTAGGTCTAGGTTAGGTCTGGGATTTGCTCTCATCAGGCTCATTCTTTCGCATATTTCTCATACTTGATGGCTAGATCCTGGGCTTTTTCTGGATTGCATAACGTAGTAATGAAGTACAACACTGAAACAGTCAATTAAACCTGGATTCCATCAATATCTTAGAGGACAACGCAAGTTAGGTCTGGGATAGGTCTGGGATTTGCCCACATCAGGCTCATACTTTCGCGTTTTTCACATACTCGTTGAACAGATCCTGGGTTATTTTCTGGTTTGGATCGCATAGTAATGTGGTACCACTCTGAAACAGTGGATTAAACCAGGTTTCGATCAATATTTTTGAGGATAACGCATGTTAGGTCTAGGTTAGGCCTGGGATTTTCACTCATCAGACTCATACTTTCGCATTCTTCTCATACTTGTTGAACGGATCCTAGGTTTTTGCTGGTTTGGATCACGTAGTAATCTGGGACCACACAGAAACAATCAATTAAACCTGGTCTTGATAAATATTTTAGAGGATAACGCATGTTAGGTCTGGGTTAGGTCTAGGATTTGCCCTCGTCAGGCTCATACTTTCGCATATTTCTCATACTTCATGGCTAGATCCTGGGCTATTTCTGGATTGTGTCACGTAGTAATGTGGTACCACACTGAAACAGTCAATAAAACCTGGTTTTGATCAATATCATAGAGAATAATTCATGTTAGGTCTAGGTTAGGTCTGGGATTTGCCCTCATCAGGCTCATACTTTCGCATATTTCTCATACTTCATAGCTGGATCCTGGGCTATTTCTGGATTGGATCATGTAGTAATGTGGTACCACACTGAGACAGTCAATTAAACCTGGTCTTGATAAATATTTTAGAGGATAACGCATGTTAGGTCTAGGTTAGGTCTGGGATTTTCACTCATCAGACTCATACTTTCGCATTCTTCACATACTTGTTGAACGGATCATGGGTTTTCTCTGGTTTGGATCACGTAGTAATGTGGGACCACACTGAAACAATCAATTAAACCTGGTCTTGATAAATATTTTAGAGGATAACGCATGTTAGGTCTGGGATAGGTCTGGGATTTGCCCTCATCAGACTCATACTTTCGCACACTTCACATACTCGTTGAACAGATCCTGGGTTATTTTCTGGTTTGGATCACATAGTAATGTGGTACCACACTGAAACAGTCGATTAAACCAGGTTTCGATCAATATTTTTGAGGATAACGCTTGTTAGGTCTAGGTTAGGCCTGGGATTTTCACTCATCAGACTCATACTTTCGCATTCTTCTCATACTTGTTGAACGGATCCTGGGTTTTTGCTGGTTTGGATCACGTAGTAATGTAGGACCACACAGAAACAATCAATTAAACCTGGTCTTGATAAATATTTTAGAGGATAACGCATGTTAGGTCTGGGTTAGGTCTAGGATTTGCCCTCGTCAGGCTCATACTTTCGCATATTTCTCATACTTCATGGCTAGATCCTGGGCTATTTCTGGATTGTATCACGTAGTAATGTGGTACCACACAGAAACAGTCAATTAAACCTGGTTTCGATCAATATTTTAGAGGATAACGCAAGTTAGGTCTGGGATAGGTCTGGGATTTTCCCTCATCAGGCTCATACTTTCGCGTTTTTCACATACTTGTTGAACAGATCCTGGGTTTTTTTCTGGATTGGGTCACGTAGTAGTCTGGTACCACACTTAAACAGTCGATTAAACCTGGTTTCGATCAATATTTTTGAGCATAACGCATGTTAGGTCTAGGTTAGGCCTGGGATTTTCACTCATCAGACTCTTACTTTCGCATTCTTCACATACTTGTTGAACGGATCCTGGATTTTTTCTGGTTTGGATCACGTAGTAATGTGGGACCACACGGAAACAGTCAATTAAACCTGGTTTTGATCAATATATTAGAGAATAATTCATGTTAGGTCTAGGTTAGGTCTGGGATTTGCTCTCATCAGGCTCATTCTTTCGCATATTTCTCATACTTGATGGCTAGATCCTGGGCTTTTTCTGGATTGCATCACGTAGTAATGAAGTACAACACTGAAACAGTCAATTAAACCTGGTTCCATCAATATTTTAGAGGACAACGCAAGTTAGGTCTGGGATAGGTCTGGGATTTGCCCATATCAGGCTCATACTTTCGCGTTTCTCACATACTTGTTGAAGAGATCCTGGGTTTTTTCTGGTTTGGGTCACGTAGTAATGTGGTACCACACTGAAACAGTCAATTAAACCTGGTTTTGATCAATATCATAAGGAATAATTCATGTTAGGTCTAGGTTAGGTCTGGGATTTGCCCTCATCAGGCTCATACTTTCGCATATTTCTCATACTTCATGGCTGGATCCTGGGCTATTTCTGGATTGGATCATGTAGTAATGTGGTACCACACTGAAACAGTCAATTAAACCTGGTTTGGATCAATATTTTTAGAGGATAACGCATGTTAGGTCTAGGTTAGCCCTGGGATTTTCACTCATCAGACTCATACTTTCGCATTCTTCACATACTTGTTGAAGGGATCCTGGGTTTTTTCTGGTTTGGTTCACGTAGTAATGTGGTACCACACTGAAACATTCAATTAAACCTGATCTTGATAAATATTTCAGAGTATAACGCATGTTAGGTCTGGGTTAGGTCTAGGATTTGCCCTCATCAGGCTCATACTTTCGCATATTTCTCATACTTCATGGCTAGACCCTGGGCTGTTTCTGGATTGTATCACGTAGTAAAGTGGTACCACGCTGAAACAGTCAATTAAACCTGATTTCGATCAATATTTTAGAGGATAACGCAAGTTAGGTCTGGGTTAGGTCTTGGATTTGCCCTCATCAGGCTCATACTTTCGCATATTTCTCATACTTCATGGCTAGACCCTGGGCTGTTTCTGGATTGTATCACGTAGTAAAGTGGTACCACGCTGAAACAGTCAATTAAACCTGATTTCGATCAATATTTTAGAGGATAACGCAAGTTAGGTCTGGGATAGGTCAGGGATTCACTATCATCAGGCTCATACTTTCGCATATTTCTCATACTTGATGGCGAGATCCTGGGTTTTTTCCGGTTTGGGTCACGTAGTAGTGTGGTACCACATTGAAACAGTCCATTAAACCTGGTTTGGATCAATATTTTTTAGGATAACGCAAGTTAGGTCTAGGTTAGGCCGGGGATTTTCACTCATCAGACTCATACTTTCGCATTCTTCACATACTTGTAGAACGGATCCTGGGTTTTTACTGGTTAGGATCACGTAGTAATGTGGTACCACACTGAAACATTCAATTAAACCTGGTCTTGATAAATATTTTAGAGGATAACGCAAGTTAGGTCTGGGATGGGTCTGGGATTTGCCGTCATCAGGCTCATACTTTCGCGTATTTCACATACTTGTTGAACAGATCCTGGGTTTTTTCTGGTTTGGATCACGTAGTAGTGTGGTACCACACTGAAACAGTCCATTAAACCTGGTTTGGATCAATATTTTAGAGGATAACGCATGTTAAGTCTAGGTTAGGTCTGTGATTTTCACTCATCAGACTCATACTTTCGCATTCTTCACATACTTGTTGAACGGATCCTGGGTTTTTTCTGGTTTGGATCACGTAGTAATGTGGGACCACACTGAGACAGTCCATTAAACCTGGTTTCGATCAATATTTATTAGGATAACGCACGTTAGGTCTAGGTTAGGCCGGGGATTTTCACTCATCAGACTCATACTTTCGCATTCTTCACATACTTGTTGAACGGATCCTGGGTTTTTACTGGATTGCATCACGTAGTAATGAAGTACGACACTGAAACAGTCAATTAAACCTGGTTTCCATCAATGTTTTAGAGGATAACGCATGTTAGGTCTGGGTTTGTCCTGGGATTTTCACTCATCAGACTCATACTTTCGCATACTTCACATACTTGTTGAACGGATCCTGGGTTTTTTCTGGTTTGGATCACGTAGTAATATGGGACCACACTAAAACAATCAATTAAACCTGGTCTTGATAAATATTTTAGATGATAACGCATGTTTGGTCTGGGTTAGGTCTAGGATTTGCCCTCATCAGGCTCATACTTTCGCATATTTCTCATACTTCATGGCTAGATCCTGGGCTATTTCTGGATTGGATCACGTAGTAATGTGGTACCACACTGGAACAGTCAATTAAACCTGGTATCGATCAATATTTTAGAGGACAATGCAAGTTAGGTCTGGGTTAGGTCTGGGATTTGCCCACATCAGGGTCATACTTTCGCATTTTTCACATACTTGTTGAACAGATCCTGGGTTTTTTCTGGTATGAATCACGTAGTAATGTGGTACCACACTGAAACATTCAGTTAAACCTGGTCTTGATAAATATTTTTGAGGATAACGCATGTTAGGTCAGGGTTAGGTCTAGGATTTGCCCTTATCAGGCTCATACTTTCGCATATTTATTATACTTCATGGATAGATCCTGGGCTATTTTCTGGTTTGGGTCACATAGTAATGTGGTACCCCACTGAAACAGTCGATTAAACCAGGTTTCGATCAATATTTTTGAGGATAACGCAAGTTAGGTCTGGGAAAGGTCTGGGATTTGCCCTCATCAGACTCTTACGTTCGCATTCTTCACATACTTGTTGAACGGATCCTGGGTTTTTTCTGGTTTGGATCACGTAGTAATGTGGTACCACACTGAAACATTCAAATAAACCTGGTCTTGATAAATATTTTAGAGGATAACGCATGTTGGGTTTGGGTTAGGTCTAGGATTTGCCCACATCAGGCTCATACTTTCGCATACTTCTCATACTTCATGGCTAGATCCTGGGCTATTTCTGGATTGTATCACGTAGTAATGTGGTACCACGCTGAAACAGTCAATGAAACCTTGTTTCGATCAATATTTTGGAGGATAACGCAAGTTAGGTCTGGGATAGGTCTGGGATTCGCCCTCATCAGGCTCACAGTTTCGCGTTTTTCGCATACTTGTTGAACAGATCCTGGGTTTTCTCTGGTTTGGATCACGAAGTAGTGAGTTACCACACTGAAACAGTCCATTAAACCTGGTTTCGCTCAATATTTTAGAAGATAACGCATGTTAGGTCTGGGTTAGGACTAGGACTTGCCCTCATCAGGCTCATACTTTCGCATATTTCTCATACTTCATGGCTGGATCCTGGGCTATTACTGGATTGGATCACGTAGTAATGTGGTACCACACTGAAACAGTCAATTAAACCTGGTTTCGATCAATATTTTAGAGAATAATTCATGTTAGGTCTGGGTTAGGTCTGGGATTTGCTCTCATCAGGCTCATTCTTTCGCATATTTCTCATACTTGATGGCTAGATCCTGGGTTTTTTCTGCTTTGGATCACGTAGTAAAGTGGTACCACACTGAAACAGTCCAAAAAACCTGGTTTGGATCAATATTTTAGAGGATAATGCATGTTAGGTCTAGGTTAGCCCTGAAATTTTCACTCATCAGACTCATACTTTCGCATTCTTCAGATAATTGTTGAACGGATCCTGGGTTTTTTCTGGTATGGTTCACGTAGTAATGTGGTACCACACTGAAACAATCAATTAAACCAGGTGTGATAAATATTTTAGATGATAACGCATGTTAGGTCTGGGTTAGGTCTAGGATTTGCCCTCATCAGGCTCATACTTTCGCAGATTTCTCATACTTCATGGCTACATCCTGGGCTATTTCTGGATTGGATCACGTAGTAATATGGTACCACACTGAGACAGTCAATTAAACCTGGATTCCATCAATATCTTAGAGGACAACGCAAGTTAGGTCTGGGATAGGTCTGGGATTTGCCCACATCAGGCTCATACTTTCGCGTTTTTCACATACTCGTTGAACAGATCCTGGGTTATTTTCTGGTTTGGATCGCATAGTAATGTGGTACCACACTGAAACAGTCGATTAAACCAGGTTTCGATCAATATTTTTGAGGATAACGCATGTTAGGTCTAGGTTAGGCCTGGGATTTTCACTCATCAGACTCATACTTTCGCATTCTTCTCATACTTGTTGAACGGATCCTGGGTTTTTGCTGGTTTGGATCACGTAGTAATGTGGGACCGCACTGAAACAATCAATTAAACCTGGTCTTGATAAATATTTTAGAGGATAACGCATGTTAGGTCTGGGATAGGTCTGGGATTTGCCCTCATCAGACTCATACTTTCGCACACTTCACATACTCGTTCAACAGATCCTGGGCTATTTCTGGATTGCATAACGTAGTAATGAAGTACAACACTGAAACAGTCAATTAAACCTGGATTCCATCAAAATCTTAGAGGACAACGCAAGTTAGGTCTGGGATAGGTCTGGGATTTGCCCACATCAGGCTCATACTTTCGCGTTTTTCACATACTCGTTGAACAGATCCTGGGTTATTTTCTGGTTTGGATCGCATAGTTATGTGGTACCACACTGAAACAGTCAATTAAACCTGGTTTTGATCAATATCATAGAGAATAATTCATGTTAGGTCTAGGTTAGGTCTGGGATTTGCCCTCATCAGGCTCATACTTTCGCATATTTCTCATACTTCATGGCTGGATCCTGGGCTATTTCTGGATTGGATCATGTAGTAATGTGGTACCACACTGAGACAGTCAATTAAACCTGGTCTTGATAAATATTTTAGAGGATAACGCATGTTAGGTCTAGGTTAGGTCTGGGATTTTCACTCATCAGACTCATACTTTCGCATTCTTCACATACTTGTTGAACGGATCATGGGTTTTCTCTGGTTTGGATCACGTAGTAATGTGGGACCACACTGAAACAATCAATTAAACCTGGTCTTGATAAATATTTTAGAGGATAACGCATGTTAGGTCTGGGATAGGTCTGGGATTTGCCCTCATCAGACTCATACTTTCGCACACTTCACATACTCGTTGAACAGATCCTGGGTTATTTTCTGGTTTGGATCACATAGTAATGTGGTACCACACTGAAACAGTCGATTAAACCAGGTTTCGATCAATATTTTTGAGGATAACGCTTGTTAGGTCTAGGTTAGGCCTGGGATTTTCACTCATCAGACTCATACTTTCGCATTCTTCTCATACTTGTTGAACGGATCCTGGGTTTTTGCTGGTTTGGATCACGTAGTAATGTAGGACCACACAGAAACAATCAATTAAACCTGGTCTTGATAAATATTTTAGAGGATAACGCATGTTAGGTCTGGGTTAGGTCTAGGATTTGCCCTCGTCAGGCTCATACTTTCGCATATTTCTCATACTTCATGGCTAGATCCTGGGCTATTTCTGGATTGTATCACGTAGTAATGTGGTACCACACAGAAACAGTCAATTAAACCTGGTTTCGATCAATATTTTTGAGCATAACGCATGTTAGGTCTAGGTTAGGCCTGGGATTTTCACTCATCAGACTCTTACTTTCGCATTCTTCACATACTTGTTGAACGGATCCTGGATTTTTTCTGGTTTGGATCACGTAGTAATGTGGGACCACACGGAAACAGTCAATTAAACCTGGTTTTGATCAATATATTAGAGAATAATTCATGTTAGGTCTAGGTTAGGTCTGGGATTTGCTCTCATCAGGCTCATTCTTTCGCATATTTCTCATACTTGATGGCTAGATCCTGGGCTTTTTCTGGATTGCATCACGTAGTAATGAAGTACAACACTGAAACAGTCAATTAAACCTGGTTCCATCAATATTTTAGAGGACAACGTAAGTTAGGTCTGGGATAGGTCTGGGATTTGCCCATATCAGGCTCATACTTTCGCGTTTCTCACATACTTGTTGAAGAGATCCTGGGTTTTTTCTGGTTTGGATCACGTAGTAATGTGGTACCACACTGAAACAGTCAATTAAACCTGGTTTTGATCAATATCATAAGGAATAATTCATGTTAGGTCTAGGTTAGGTCTGGGATTTGCCCTCATCAGGCTCATACTTTCGCATATTTCTCATACTTCATGGCTGGATCCTGGGCTATTTCTGGATTGGATCATGTAGTAATGTGGTACCACACTGAAACAGTCAATTAAACCTGGTTTGGATCAATATTTTTAGAGGATAACGCATGTTAGGTCTAGGTTAGCCCTGGGATTTTCACTCATCAGACTCATACTTTCGCATTCTTCACATACTTGTTGAACGGATCGTGGGTTTTTTCTGGTTTGGTTCACGTAGTAATGTGGTACCACACTGAAACATTCAATTAAACCTGATCTTGATAAATATTTCAGAGTATAACGCATGTTAGGTCTGGGTTAGGTCTAGGATTTGCCCTCATCAGGCTCATACTTTCGCATATTTCTCATACTTCATGGCTAGATCCTGGGCTGTTTCTGGATTGTATCACGTAGTAATGCGGTACCACGCTGAAACAGTCAATTAAACCTGGTTGCGATCAATATTTTAGAGGATAACGCAAGTTAGGTCTGGCATAGGTCTGGGATTCGCCCTCATCAGACTCATACTTTCGCACACTTCACATACTCGTTGAACAGATCCTGGGTTATTTTCTGGTTTGGATCACATAGTAATGTGGTACCACACTGAAACAGTCAATTAAACCTGGTTTTGATCAATATTTTAGAGAATAATTCATGTTAGGTCTAGGTTAGGTCTGGGATTTGCTCTCATCAGGCTCTTTCTTTCGCATATTTCTCATACTTGATGGCTAGATCCTGGGCTTTTTCTGGATTGCATAACGTAGTAATGAAGTACAACACTGAAACAGTCAATTAAACCTGGATTCCATCAATATCTTAGAGGACAACGCAAGTTAGGTCTGGGATAGGTCTGGGATTTGCCCACATCAGGCTCATACTTTCGCGATTTTCACATACTCGTTGAACAGATCCTGGGTTATTTTCTGGTTTGGATCGCATAGTAATGTGGTACCACACTGAAACAGTCGATTAAACCAGGTTTCGATCAATATTTTTGAGGATAACGCATGTTAGGTCTAGGTTAGGCCTGGGATTTTCACTCATCAGACTCATACTTTCGCATTCTTCTCATACTTGTTGAACGGATCCTGGGTTTTTGCTGGTTTGGATCACGTAGTAATGTGGGACCACACAGAAACAATCAATTAAACCTGGTCTTGATAAATATTTCAGAGGATAACGCATGTTAGGTCTGGGTTAGGTCTAGGATTTGCCCTCGTCAGGCTCATACTTTCGCATATTTCTCATACTTCATGGCTAGATCCTGGGCTATTTCTGGATTGTATCACGGAGTAATGTGGTACCACACAGAAACAGTCAATTAAACCTGGTTTCCATCAATATTTTAGAGGATAACGCAAGTTAGGTCTGGGATAGGTCTGGGTTTTTCCCTCATCAGGCTCATACTTTCGCACACTTCACATACTCGTTGAACAGATCCCGGGTTATTTTCTGGTTTGGATCACATAGTAATGTGGTACCACACTGAAACAGTCGATTAAACCAGGTTTCGATCAATATTTTTGAGGATAACGCATGTTAGGTCTAGGTTAGGCCTGGGATTTTCACTCATCAGACTCATACTTTCGTATTCTTCTCATACTTGTTGAACGGATCCTGGGTTTTTTCTGGTTTGGATCACGTAGTAATGTGGTACCACACTGAAACAGTCAATTAAACCAGGTTTTGATCAATATTTTAGAGAATAATTCATGTTAGGTCTAGGTTAGGTCTGGGATTTGCTCTCATCAGGCTCATTCTTTCGCATATTTCTCATACTTGATGGCTAGATCCTGGGCTTTTTGTGGTTTGCATAACGTAGTAATGAAGTACAACACTGAAACAGTCAATTAAACCTGGATTCCATCAATATCTTAGAGGACAACGCAAGTTAGGTCTGGGATAGGTCTGGGATTTGCCCACATCAGGCTCATACTTTCGCGTTTTTCACATACTCGTTGAACAGATCCTGGGTTATTTTCTGGTTTGGATCGCATAGTAATGTGGTACCACACTGAAACAGTCGATTAAACCAGGTTTCGATCAATATTTTTGAGGATAACGCATGTTAGGTCTAGGTTAGGCCTGGGATTTTCACTCATCAGACTCATACTTTCGCATTCTTCTCATACTTGTTGAACGGATCCTGGGTTTTTGCTGGTTTGGATCACGTAGTAATGTGGGACCACACAGAAACAATCAATTAAACCTGGTCTTGATAAATATTTTAGAGGATAACGCAAGTTAGGTCTGGGATAGGTCTGGGATTTTCCCTCATCAGGCTCATACTTTCGCGTTTTTCACATACTTGTTGAACAGATCCTTGGTTTTTTTCTGGATTGGGTCACGTAGTAGTGTGGCACCACACTGAAACAGTCGATTAAACCTGGTTTCGATCAATATTTTTGAGGATAACGCAAGTTAGGTCTAGGTTAGGCCTGGGATTTTCACTCATCAGACTCTTACTTTCGCATTCTTCACATACTTGTTGAACGGATCCTGGGTTTTTTCTGGTTTGGATCACGTAGTAATGTGGGACCACACGGAAACAGTCAACTAAACCTGGTTTCGATCAATATATTAGAGAATAATTCATGTTAGGTCTAGGTGAGGTCTGGGATTTGCTCTCATCAGGCTCATTCTTTCGCATATTTCTCATACTTGATGGCTAGATCCTGGGCTTTTTCTGGATTGCATAACGTAGTAATGAAGTAAAACACTGAAACAGTCAATTAAACCTGGATTCCATCAATATCTTAGAGGACAACGCAAGTTAGGTCTGGGATAGGTCTGGGATTTGCCCACATCAGGCTCATACTTTCGCGTTTTACACATACTCGTTGAACAGATCCTGGGTTATTTTCTGGTTTGGATCGCATAGTAATGTGGTACCACACTGAAACAGTCGATTAAACCAGGTTTCGATCAATATTTTTGAGGATAACGCATGTTAGGTCTAGGTTAGGCCTGGGATTTTCACTCATCAGACTCATACTTTCGCATTCTTCTCATACTTGTTGAACGGATCCTGGGTTTTTGCTGGTTTGGATCACGTAGTAATGTGGGACCACACAGAAACAATCAATTAAACCTGGTCTTGATGAATATTTTAGAGGATAACGCATGTTAGGTCTGGGTTAGGTCTAGGATTTGCCCTCGTCCGGCTCATACTTTCGCATATTTCTCATACTTCATGGCTAGATCCTGGGCTATTTCTGGATTGTATCACGTAGAAATGTGGTACCACACAGAAACAGTCAATTAAACCTGGTTTCGATCAATATTTTAGAGGATAACGCAAGTTAGGTCTGGGATAGGTCTGGGATTTTCCCTCATCAGGCTCATACTTTCGCGTTTTTCACATACTTGTTGAACAGATCCTGGGTTTTTTTCTGGATTGGGTCACGTAGTACTCTGGTACCACACTGAAACAGTCGATTAAACCTGGTTTCGATCAATATTTTTAGAGGATAACGCATGTTAGGTCTAGGTTAGCACTGGGATTTGCCCACATCAGGCTCATACTTTCGCGTTTTACACATACTCGTTGAACAGATCCTGGGTTATTTTCTGGTTTGGATCACGTAGTAGTGTGGTACCACACTGAAACAGTCCATTAAACCTGGTTTGGATCAATATTTTTAGAGGATAACGCATGTTAGGTCTAGGTTAGCCCTGGGATTTTCACTCATCAGACTCATACTTTCGCATTCTTCACATACTTGTTGAACGGATCCTGGGTTTTTTCTGATTTGGTTCACGTAGTAATGTGGTACCACACTGAAACATTCAACTAAACCTGATCTTGATAAATATTTCAGAGTATAACGCATGTTAGGTCTGGGTTAGGTCTAGGATTTGCCCTCATCAGGCTCATACTTTCGCATATTTCTCATACTTCATGGCTAGATCCTGGGCTGTTTCTGGATTGTATCACGTAGTAATGTGGTACCACGCTGAAACAGTCAATTAAACCTGGTTTCGATCAATATTTTAGATGATAACGCAAGTTAGGTCTGGCATAGGTCTGGGATTCGCCCTCATCAGACTCATACTTTCGCGTTTTACACATACTTGTTGAACTGATCCTGGGCTATTTCTGGTTTGGATCACGTAGTAATGTGGTACCACACTGAAACTGTCAATTAAACCTGGTCTTGATAAATATTTTAGAGGATAACGCATGTTAGGTCTAGGTTAGGTCTGGGATTTTCACTCATCAGACTCATACTTTCGCATTCTTCACATACTTGTTGAACGGATCCTGGGTTTTTTCTGGTTTGGATCACGTAGTAATGTGGGACCACACTGAAACAATCAATTAAACCGGGTCTTGATAAATATTTTAGAGGATAACGCATGTTAGGTCTGGGATAGGTCTGGGATTTGCCCTCATCAGACTCATACTTTCGCACACTTCACATACTCGTTGAACAGATCCTGGGTTACTTTCTGGTTTGGATCACATAGTAATGTGGTACCACACTGAAACAGTCGATTAAACCAGGTTTCGATCAATATTTTTGAGGATAACGCATGTTAGGTCTAGGTTAGGCCTGGGATTTTCACTCATCAGACTCATAATTTCGTATTCTTCTCATACTTGTTGAACGGATCCTGGGTTTTTTCTGGTTTGGATCACGTAGTAATGTGGTACCACACTGAAACAGTCAATTAAACCTGGTTTTGATCAATATTTTAGAGAATAATTCATGTTAGGTCTAGGTTAGGTCTGGGATTTGCTCTCATCAGGCTCATTCTATCGCATATTTCTCAAACTTGATGGCTAGATCCTGGGCTTTTTCTGGATTGCATAACGTAGTAATGAAGTACAACACTGAAACAGTCAATTAAACCTGGATTCCATCAATATCTTAGAGGACAACGCAAGTTAGGTCTGGGATAGGTCTGGGATTTGCCCACATCAGGCTCATACATTCGCGTTTTTCACATACTCGTTGAACAGATCCTGGGTTATTTTCTGGTTTGGATCGCATAGTAATGTGGTACCACACTGAAACAGTCGATTAAACCAGGTTTCGATCAATATTTTTGAGGATAACGCATGTTAGGTCTAGGTTAGGCCTGGGATTTTCACTCATCAGACTCATTCTTTCGCATATTTCTCATACTTGATGGCTAGATCCTGGGCTTTTTCTGGATTGCATCTCGTAGTAATGAAGTGCAACACTGAAACAGTCAATTAAACCTGGTTTTCATCGATATCTTAGAGGACAACGCAAGTTAGGTCTGGGATAGGTCCGGGACTTGCCCTCATCACGCTCATACTTTCGCGTTTTTGACATACTTGTTGAACAGATCCTGGGTTTTTTCTGGTTTGGATCACGTAGTAGTGTGGTACCACACTGAAACAGTCCATTAAACCTGGTTTGGATCAATATTTTAGAGGATAACGCATGTTAGGTCTAGGTTAGGTCTGGGATTTTCACTCATCAGACTCATACTTTCGCATTCTTCGCATACTTGTTGAACGGATCCTGGGTTTTTTCTAGTTTGGATCACGTAGTAATGTGGGTCCACACTGAAACAATGAATTAAACCTGGTCTTGATAAATATTTTAGAGGATAACGCATGTTAGGTCTGGGATAGTTCTGGGATTTGCCCTCATCAGACTCATACTTTCGCACACTTCACATACTCATTGAACAGATCCTGGGTTTTTTCTGGTTTGGATCACGTAGTAATGTGGTACCACACTGAAACAGTCGATGAAACCTGGTTTCGATCAATATTTTAGAGGATAACGCAAGTTAAGTCTGGGATTGGTCTGGGATTTGACCTCATCAGACTCATACTTTCGCACACTTCACATACTCGTTGAACAGATCCTGGGTTATTTTCTGGTTTGGATCACGTAGTAATGTGGTACCACACTGAAACAGTCGATTGAACCTGGTTTCGATCAGTATTTTAGAGGATAACGCAACATAAGTCTGGGATAGGTCTGGGATTTGACCTCATCAGACTCATACTTTCGCGTTTTTCACATACTTGTTGAAGAGATCCTGGGTTTTTTTCTGGTTTGGATCGCATAGTAATGTGTTATCACACTGAAACTGTCGATTAAACCAGGTTTCGATCAATATTTTTGAGGATAACGCATGTTAGGTCTAGGTTACGCCTGGGATTTGCACTCATCAGTCTCATACTTTCGCATTCTTCTCGTACTTGTTGAACGGATCCTGGGTTATTTTCTGGTTTGGATCACATAGTAATGTGGTACCACACTGAAACAGTCGATTAAACCAGGTTTCGATCAATATTTTTGAGGATAACGCATGTTAGGTCTAGGTTAGGCCTGGGATTTTCACTCATCAGACTCATAATTTCGTATGCTTCTCATACTTGTTGAACGGATCCTGGGTTTTTTCTGGTTTGGATCACGTAGTAATGTGGTACCACACTGAAACAGTCATTTAAACCTGGTTTTGATCAATATTTTAGAGAATAATTCATGTTAGGTCTAGGTTAGGTCTGGGATTTGCTCTCATCAGGCTCATTCTTTCGCATATTTCTCATACTTGATGGCTAGATCCTGGGCTTTTTCTGGATTGCATAACGTAGTAATGAAGTACAACACTGAAACAGTCAATTAAACCTGGATTCCATCAATATCTTAGAGGACAACGCAAGTTAGGTCTGGGATAGGTCTGGGATTTGCCCACATCAGGCTCATACATTCGCGTTTTTCACATACTCGTTGAACAGATCCTGGGTTATTTTCTGGTTTGGATCGCATAGTAATGTGGTACCACACTGAAACAGTCGATTAAACCAGGTTTCGATCAATATTTTTTAGGATAACGCATGTTAGGTCTAGGTTAGGCCTGGGATTTTCACTCATCAGACTCATTCTTTCGCATATTTCTCATACTTGATGGCTAGATCCTGGGCTTTTTCTGGATTGCATCTCGTAGTAATGAAGTGCAACACTGAAACAGTCAATTAAACCTGGTTTCCATCAATATCTTAGAGGACAACGCAAGTTAGGTCTGGGATAGGTCTGGGACTTGCCCTCATCACGCTCATACTTTCGCGTTTTTGACATACTTGTAGAACAGATCCTGGGTTTTTTCTGGTTTGGATCATGTAGTAGTGTGGTACCACACTGAAACAGTCCATTAAACCTGGTTTGGATCAATATTTTAGAGGATAACGCATGTTAGGTCTAGGTTAGGTCTGGGATTTTCACTGATCAGACTCATACTTTCGCATTCTTCACATACTTGTTGAACGGATCCTGGGTTTTTTCTAGTTTGGATCACGTAGTAATGTGGGTCCACACTGAAACAATCAATAAAACCTGGTCTTGATAAATATTTTAGAGGATAACGCATGTTAGGTCTGGGATAGTTCTGGGATTTGCCCTCATCAGACTCATACTTTCGCACACTTCACATACTCATTGAACAGATCCTGGGTTTTTTCTGGTTTGGATCACGTAGTAATGTGGTACCACACTGAAACAGTCGATGAAACCTGGTTCGATCAATATTTTTGAGGACAACGCATGTTAGGTGTAGGTTAGGCCTGGGATTTTCACTCATCAGGCTCATACTTTCGCATTCTTCACATACTTGTTGAACGGATCCTGGGTTTTTTCTGGTTTGGATCACGTAGTAATGTGGTACCACACTGAAACAGTCGATTGAACCTGGTTTCGATCAGTATTTTAGAGGATAACGCAACATAAGTCTGGGATAGGTCTGGGATTTGACCTCATCAGACTCATACTTTCGCGTTTTTCACATACTTGTTGAAGAGATCCTGGGTTTTTTCTGGTTTGGATCGCATAGTAATGTGTTACCACACTGAAACAGTCGATTAAACCAGGTTTCGATCAATATTTTTGAGGATAACGCATGTTAGGTCTAGGTTAGGCCTGGGATTTCCACTCATCAGTCTCATACTTTCGCATTCTTCTCATACTTGTTGAACGGATCCTGGGTTTTTGCTGGTTTGGATCACGTAGTAATGTGGGACCACACGGAAGCAGTCAATTAAACCTGGTTTCGATCAATATATTAGAGAATAATTCATGTTAGGTCTAGGTTAGGTCTGGGATTTGCTCTCATCAGGCTCATTCTTTCGCATATTTCTCATACTTGATGGCTAGATCCTGGGCTTTTTCTGGATTGCATAACGTAGTAATGAAGTACAACATTGAAACAGTCAATTAAACCTGGATTCCATCAATATCTTAGAGGACAACGCAAGTTAGGTCTGGGATAGGTCTGGGATTTGCCCACATCAGGCTCATACATTCGCGTTTTTCACATACTCGTTGAACAGATCCTGGGTTATTTTCTGGTTTGGATCGCATAGTAATGTGGTACCACACTGAAACAGTCGATTAAACCAGGTTTCGATCAATATTTTTGAGGATAACGCATGTTAGGTCTAGGTTAGGCCTGGGATTTTCACTCATCAGACTCATACTTTCGAATTCTTCTCATACTTGTTGAACGGATCCTGAGTTTTTGCTGGTTTGGATCACGTAGTAATGTGGGACCACACAGAAGCAATCAATTAAACCTGGTCTTGATAAATATTTTAGAGGATAACGCATGTTAGGTCTGGGTTAGGTCTAGGATTTGCCCTCGTCAGGCTCAAACTTTCGCATATTTCTCATACTTCATGGCTAGATCCTGGGCTATTTCTGGATTGTATCACGTAGTAATGTGGTACCACACAGAAACAGTCAATTAAACCTGGTCTCGATCAATATTTTAGAGGATAACGCAAGTTAGGTCTGGGATAGGTCTGGGATTTTCCCTCATCAGGCTCATACTTTCGCATTCTTCTCATACTTGTTGAACGGATCCTGGGTTTTTTCTGGTTTGGATCACGTAGTAATGTGGTACCACACTGAAACAGTCGATTGAACCTGGTTTCGATCAGTATTTTAGATGATAACGCAACATAAGTCTGGGATAGGTCTGGGATTTGACCTCATCAGACTCATACTTTCGCTGTTTTCACATACTTGTTGAACAGATCCTGGGTTATTTTCTGGATTGGGTGACGTAGTAGTGTGGTACCACACTGAAAGAGTCGATTAAACCTGGTTTCGATCAATATTTTTGAGGATAACGCATGTTAGGTCTAGGTTAGGCCTGGGATTTTCACTCATCAGACACTTACTTTCGCATTCTTCACATACTTGTTGAACGGATCCTGGGTTTTTTCTGGTTTGGATCACGTAGTAATGTGGGACCACACGGAAACAGTCAATTAAACCTGATTTCGATCAATATATTAGAGAATAATTCATGTTAGGTCTAGGTTAGGTCTGGGATTTGCTCTCATCAGGCTCATTCTTTCGCATATTTCTCATACTTGATGGCTAGATCCTGGGCTTTTTCTGGATTGCATAACGGAGTAATGAAGTACAACACTGAAACAGTCAATTAAACCTGGATTCCATCAATATCTTAGAGGACAACGCAAGTTAGGTCTGGGATAGGTCTGGGATTTGCCCACATCAGGCTCATACTTTCGCGTTTTTCACATACTCGTTGAACAGATCCTGGGTTATTTTCTGGTTTGGATCGCATAGTAATGTGTTAACACACTGAAACAGTCGATTAAACCAGTTTTCGATCAATATTTTTGAGGATAACGCATGTTTGGTCTAGGTTAGGCCTGGGATTTTCACTCATCAGTCTCATACTTTCGCATTCTTCTCATACTTGTTGAACGGATCCTGGGTTTTTTCTGGTTTGGATCACGTAGTAATGTGGTACCACACTGAAACAGTCGATTGAACCTGGTTTCGATCAGTATTTTAGACGATAACGCAACATAAGTCTGGGATAAGTCTGGGATTTGACCTCATCAGACTCATACTTTCGCACACTTCACATACTCGTTGAGCAGATCCTGGGTTTTTTCTGGTTTGGATCACGTAGTAGTGTGGTACCACACTGAAACAGTCCATTAAACCTGGTTTGGATCAATATTTTAGAGGATAACGCATGTTAGGTCTAGGTTAGGTCTGGGATTTTCACTCATCAGACTCATACTTTCGCATTCTTCGCATACTTGTTGAACGGATCCTGGGTTTTTTCTGGTTTGGATCACGTAGTAATGTGGTACCACACTGAAACAGTCGATTGAACCCGGTTTCGATCAGCATTTTAGAGGATAACGCAACATAAGTCTGGGATAGGTCTGGGATTTGGCCTCATCAGACTCATACTTTCGCGTTTTTCACATACTTGTTGAAGAGATCCTGGGTTTTTTCTGGTTTGGATCACGTAGTAGTGTGGTACCACACTGAAACAGTCCATTAAACCTGGTTTGGATCAATATTTTAGAGGATAACGCATGTTAGGTCTAGGTTAGGTCTGGGATTTTCACTCATCAGACTCATACTTTCGCATTCTTCACATACTTGTTGAACGGATCCTGGGTTTTTTCTAGTTTGGATCACGTAGTAATGTGGGTCCACACTGAAACAATGAATTAAACCTGGTCTTGATAAATATTTTAGAGGATAACGCATGTTAGGTCTGGGATAGTTCTGGGATTTGCCCTCATCAGACTCATACTTTCGCACACTTCACATACTCATTGAACAGATCCTGGGTTTTTTCTGGTTTGGATCACGTAGTAATGTGGTACCACACTGAAACAGTCGATGAAACCTGGTTCGATCAATATTTTTGAGGACAACGCATGTTAGGTGTAGGTTAGGCCTGGGATTTTCACTCATCAGGCTCATACTTTCGCATTCTTCACATACTTGTTGAACGGATCCTGGGTTTTTTCTGGTTTGGATCACGTAGTAATGTGGTACCACACTGAAACAGTCGATTGAACCTGGTTTCGATCAGTATTTTAGAGGATAACGCAACATAAGTCTGGGATAGGTCTGGGATTTGACCTCATCAGACTCATACTTTCGCGTTTTTCACATACTTGTTGAAGAGATCCTGGGTTTTTTTCTGGTTTGGATCGCATAGTAATGTGTTATCACACTGAAACTGTCGATTAAACCAGGTTTCGATCAATATTTTTGAGGATAACGCATGTTAGGTCTAGGTTACGCCTGGGATTTGCACTCATCAGTCTCATACTTTCGCATTCTTCTCGTACTTGTTGAACGGATCCTGGGTTATTTTCTGGTTTGGATCACATAGTAATGTGGTACCACACTGAAACAGTCGATTAAACCAGGTTTCGATCAATATTTTTGAGGATAACGCATGTTAGGTCTAGGTTAGGCCTGGGATTTTCACTCATCAGACTCATAATTTCGTATTCTTCTCATACTTGTTGAACGGATCCTGGGTTTTTTCTGGTTTGGATCACGTAGTAATGTGGTACCACACTGAAACAGTCATTTAAACCTGGTTTTGATCAATATTTTAGAGAATAATTCATGTTAGGTCTAGGTTAGGTCTGGGATTTGCTCTCATCAGGCTCATTCTTTCGCATATTTCTCATACTTGATGGCTAGATCCTGGGCTTTTTCTGGATTGCATAACGTAGTAATGAAGTACAACACTGAAACAGTCAATTAAACCTGGATTCCATCAATATCTTAGAGGACAACGCAAGTTAGGTCTGGGATAGGTCTGGGATTTGCCCACATCAGGCTCATACATTCGCGTTTTTCACATACTCGTTGAACAGATCCTGGGTTATTTTCTGGTTTGGATCGCATAGTAATGTGGTACCACACTGAAACAGTCGATTAAACCAGGTTTCGATCAATATTTTTTAGGATAACGCATGTTAGGTCTAGGTTAGGCCTGGGATTTTCACTCATCAGACTCATTCTTTCGCATATTTCTCATACTTGATGGCTAGATCCTGGGCTTTTTCTGGATTGCATCTCGTAGTAATGAAGTGCAACACTGAAACAGTCAATTAAACCTGGTTTCCATGAATATCTTAGAGGACAACGCAAGTTAGGTCTGGGATAGGTCTGGGACTTGCCCTCATCACGCTCATACTTTCGCGTTTTTGACATACTTGTTGAACAGATCCTGGGTTTTTTCTGGTTTGGATCATGTAGTAGTGTGGTACCACACTGAAACAGTCCATTAAACCTGGTTTGGATCAATATTTTAGAGGATAACGCATGTTAGGTCTAGGTTAGGTCTGGGATTTTCACTCATCAGACTCATACTTTCGCATTCTTCACATACTTGTTGAACGGATCCTGGGTTTTTTCTGGTTTGGATCACGTAGTAATGTGGTACCACACTGAAACAGTCGATTGAACCTGGTTTCGATCAGCATTTTAGAGGATAACGCAACATAAGTCTGGGATAGGTCTGGGATTTGACCTCATCAGACTCATACTTTCGCGTTTTTCACATACTTGTTGAAGAGATCCTGGGTTTTTTCTGGTTTGGATCACGTAGTAGTGTGGTACCACACTGAAACAGTCCATTAAACCTGGTTTGGATCAATATTTTAGAGGATAACGCATGTTAGGTCTAGGTTAGGTCTGGGATTTTCACTGATCAGACTCATACTTTCGCATTCTTCACATACTTGTTGAACGGATCCTGGGTTTTTTCTAGTTTGGATCACGTAGTAATGTGGGTCCACACTGAAACAATCAATAAAACCTGGTCTTGATAAATATTTTAGAGGATAACGCATGTTAGGTCTGGGATAGTTCTGGGATTTGCCCTCATCAGACTCATACTTTCGCACACTTCACATACTCATTGAACAGATCCTGGGTTTTTTCTGGTTTGGATCACGTAGTAATGTGGTACCACACTGAAACAGTCGATGAAACCTGGTTCGATCAATATTTTTGAGGACAACGCATGTTAGGTGTAGGTTAGGCCTGGGATTTTCACTCATCAGGCTCATACTTTCGCATTCTTCACATACTTGTTGAACGGATCCTGGGTTTTTTCTGGTTTGGATCACGTAGTAATGTGGTACCACACTGAAACAGTCGATTGAACCTGGTTTCGATCAGTATTTTAGAGGATAACGCAACATAAGTCTGGGATAGGTCTGGGATTTGACCTCATCAGACTCATACTTTCGCGTTTTTCACATACTTGTTGAAGAGATCCTGGGTTTTTTCTGGTTTGGATCGCATAGTAATGTGTTACCACACTGAAACAGTCGATTAAACCAGGTTTCGATCAATATTTTTGAGGATAACGCATGTTAGGTCTAGGTTAGGCCTGGGATTTCCACTCATCAGTCTCATACTTTCGCATTCTTCTCATACTTGTTGAACGGATCCTGGGTTTTTGCTGGTTTGGATCACGTAGTAATGTGGGACCACACGGAAACAGTCAATTAAACCTGGTTTCGATCAATATATTAGAGAATAATTCATGTTAGGTCTAGGTTAGGTCTGGGATTTGCTCTCATCAGGCTCATTCTTTCGCATATTTCTCATACTTCATGGCTAGATCCTGGGCTATTTCTGGATTGTATCACGTAGTAATGTGGTACCACACAGAAACAGTCAATTAAACCTGGTTTCGATCAATATTTTAGAGGATAACGCAAGTTAGGTCTGGGATAGGTCTGGGATTTTCCCTCATCAGGCTCATACTTTCGCATTCTTCTCATACTTGTTGAACGGATCCTGGGTTTTTTCTGGTTTGGATCACGTAGTAATGTGGTACCACACTGAAACAGTCGATTGAACCTGGTTTCGATCAGTATTTTAGATGATAACGCAACATAAGTCTGGGATAGGTCTGGGATTTGACCTCATCAGACTCATACTTTCGCTGTTTTCACATACTTGTTGAACAGATCCTGGGTTATTTTCTGGATTGGGTGACGTAGTAGTGTGGTACCACACTGAAAGAGTCGATTAAACCTGGTTTCGATCAATATTTTTGAGGATAACGCATGTTAGGTCTAGGTTAGGCCTGGGATTTTCACTCATCAGACACTTACTTTCGCATTCTTCACATACTTGTTGAACGGATCCTGGGTTTTTTCTGGTTTGGATCACGTAGTAATGTGGGACCACACGGAAACAGTCAATTAAACCTGATTTCGATCAATATATTAGAGAATAATTCATGTTAGGTCTAGGTTAGGTCTGGGATTTGCTCTCATCAGGCTCATTCTTTCGCATATTTCTCATACTTGATGGCTAGATCCTGGGCTTTTTCTGGATTGCATAACGGAGTAATGAAGTACAACACTGAAACAGTCAATTAAACCTGGATTCCATCAATATCTTAGAGGACAACGCAAGTTAGGTCTGGGATAGGTCTGGGATTTGCCCACATCAGGCTCATACTTTCGCGTTTTTCACATACTCGTTGAACAGATCCTGGGTTATTTTCTGGTTTGGATCGCATAGTAATGTGTTAACACACTGAAACAGTCGATTAAACCAGTTTTCGATCAATATTTTTGAGGATAACGCATGTTTGGTCTAGGTTAGGCCTGGGATTTTCACTCATCAGTCTCATACTTTCGCATTCTTCTCATACTTGTTGAACGGATCCTGGGTTTTTTCTGGTTTGGATCACGTAGTAATGTGGTACCACACTGAAACAGTCGATTGAACCTGGTTTCGATCAGTATTTTAGACGATAACGCAACATAAGTCTGGGATAAGTCTGGGATTTGACCTCATCAGACTCATACTTTCGCACACTTCACATACTCGTTGAACAGATCCTGGGTTTTTTCTGGTTTGGATCACGTAGTAATGTGGTACCACACTGAAACAGTCGATTAAACCAGGTTTCGATCAATATTTTTGAGGATAACGCATGTTTGGTCTAGGTTAGGCCTGGGATTTTCATTCATCAGTCTCATACTTTCGCATTCTTCTCATACTTGTTGAACGGATCCTGGGTTTTTTCTGGTTTGGATCACGTAGTAATGTGGTACCACACTGAAACAGTCGATTGAACCTGGTTTCGATCAGTATTTTAGATGATAACGCAACATAAGTCTGGGATAGGTCTGGGATTTGACCTCATCAGACTCATACTTTCGCTGTTTTCACATACTTGTTGAAGAGATCCTGGGTTTTTTCTGGTTTGGATCGCATAGTAATGTGTTACCACACTGAAACAGTCGATTAAACCAGGTTTCGATCAATATTTTTGAGGATAACGCATGTTTGGTCTAGGTTAGGCCTGGGATTTTCACTCATCAGTCTCATACTTTCGCATTCTTCTCATACTTGTTGAACGGATCCTGGGTTTTTGCTGGTTTGGATCACGTAGTAATGTGGGACCACACGGAAACAGTCAATTAAACCTGGTTTCGATCAATATATTAGAGAATAATTCATGTTAGGTCTAGGTTAGGTCTGGGATTTGCTCTCATCAGGCTCATACTTTCGTATATTTCTCATACTTCATGGCTGGATCCTGGGCTATTTCTGGATTGGATCATGTAGTAATGTGGTACCACACTGAAACAGTCAATTAAACCTGGTTTGGATCAATATTTTTAGAGGATAACGCATGTTAGGTCTAGGTTAGCCCTGGGATTTTCACTCATCAGACTCATACTTTCGCATTCTTCACATACTTGTTGAACGGATCCTGGGTTTTTTCTGGTTTGGTTCACGTAGTAATGTGGTACCACACTGAAACATTCAATTAAACCTGATGTTGATAAATATTTCAGAGTATAACGCATGTTAGGTCTGGGTTAGGTCTAGGATTTGCCCTCATCAGGCTCATACTTTCGCATATTTCTCATACTTCATGGCTAGATCCTGGGCTGTTTCTGGATTGTATCACGTAGTAATGTGGTACCACGCTGAAACAGTCAATTAAACCTGGTTTCGATCAATATTTTAGAGGATAACGCAAGTTAGGTCTGGCATAGGTCTGGGATTCGCCCTCATCAGACTCATACTTTCGCGTTTTTCACATACTTGTTGAACTGATCCTGGGCTTTTTCTGGTTTGGATCACGTAGTAATGTGGTACCACACTGAAACAGTCAATTAAACCTGGTTTCGATCAATATCGTAGAGAATAATTCATGTTAGGTCTAGGTTAGGTCTGGGATTTGCTCTCATCAGGCTCATACTTTCGCATATTTCTCATACTAGATGGCTAGTTCCTGGGCTTTTTCTGGATTGCATCACGTAGTAATGTAGTACAACACTGAAACACTCAATTAAACCTGGTTTCGATCAATATTTTAGAGAATAACGCATGTTAGGTCTAGGTTAGGTCGGGGATTTTCACTCATCAGGCTCATACTTTCGCATTCTTCACATACTTGTTGAACGGATCCTGGGTTTTTTCTGGTTTGGATCACGTAGTAATGTGGTACCACACTGAAACAGTCGATTGAACCTGGTTTCGATCAGTATTTTAGAGGATAACGCAACATAAGTCTGGGATAGGTCTGGGATTTGACCTCATCAGACTCATACTTTCGCGTTTTTCACATACTTGTTGAAGAGATCCTGGGTTTTTTCTGGTTTGGATCACGTAGTAGTGTGGTACCACACTGAAACAGTCCATTAAGCCTGGTTTGGATCAATATTTTAGAGGATAACGCATGTTAGGTCTAGGTTAGGTCTGGGATTTGCTCTCATCAGGCTCATACTTTCGCACACTTCACATACTCGTTGAACAGATCCTGGGTTTTTTCTGGTTTGGATCACATCGTAATGTGGTACCACACTGAAACAGTCGATGAAACCTGGTTTCGATCAATATTTTAGAGGATAACGCAAGTTAAGTCTGGGATTGGTCGGGGATTTGACCTCATCAGACTCATACTTTCGCGCACTTCACATACTCGTTGAACAGATCCTGGGTTATTTTCTGGTTTGGATCACATAGTAATGTGGTACCACACTGAAACAGTCGATTAAACCAGGTTTCGATCAATATTTTTGAGGATAACGCATGTTAGGTCTAGGTTAGGCCTGGGATTTTCACTCATCAGGCTCATACTTTCGCATTCTTCACATACTTGTTGAACGGATCCTGGGTTTTTTCTGGTTTGGATCACGTAGTAATGTGGTACCACACTGAAACAGTCGATTGAACCTGGTTTCGATCAGTATTTTAGAGGATAACGCAACATAAGTCTGGGATAGGTCTGGGATTTGACCTCATCAGACTCATACTTTCGCGTTTTTCACATACTTGTTGAAGAGATCCTGGGTTTTTTCTGGTTTGGATCACGTAGTAATGTAGCACCACACTGAAACAGTCAATTAAACCTGGTTTCGATCAATATTTTAGAGAATAATTCATGTTAGGTCTAGGTTAGGTCTGGGATTTGCTCTCATCAGGCTCATTCTTTCGCATATTTCTCATACTTGATGGCTAGATCCTGGGCTTTTTCTGGATTGCATCACGTAGTAATGAAGTACCACACTGAAACAGTCCACTAAACCTGCTTGCGATCAATATTTTAGAGGATAACGCATGTTAGGACTGGGTTAGGTCTAGGATTTGCTCTCATCAGGCTCATTCTTTCGCATATTTCTCATACTTGATGGCTAGATCCTGGACTTTTTCTGGATTGCATCACGTAGTAATGTGGTACCACACTGAAACATTCAATTAAACCTGGTCTTGATAAATATTTTAGAGGATAACGTATGTTAGGTCTGGGTTAGGTCTAGGATTTGCCCTCATCAGGATCATACTTTCGCATATTTCTTGATAAATATTTTAGAGGATAACGCATGTTAGGTCTGGGATAGGTCTGGGATTTGCCCTCATCAGACTCATACTTTCGCACACTTCACATACTCGTTGAACAGATCCTGGGTTATTTTCTGGTTTGGATCACATAGTAATGTGGTACCACACTGAAACAGTCGATTAAACCAGGTTTCGATCAATATTTTTGAGGATAACGCTTGTTAGGTCTAGGTTAGGCCTGGGATTTTCACTCATCAGACTCATACTTTCGTATTCTTCTCATACTTGTTGAACGGATCCTGGGTTTTTCTGGTTTGGATCACGTAGTAATGTGGTACCACACTGAAACAGTCAATTAAACCTGGTCTTGATAAATATTTTAGAGGATAACGCATGTTAGGTCTGGGTTAGGTCTAGGATTTGCCCTCGTCAGGCTCATACTTTCGCATATTTCTCATACTTCATGGCTAGATCCTGGGCTATTTCTGGATTGTGTCACGTAGTAATGTGGTACCACACTGAAACAGTCAATTAAACCTGGTTTTGATCAATATCATAGAGAATAATTCATGTTAGGTCTAGGTTAGGTCTGGGATTTGCCCTCATCAGGCTCATACTTTCGCATATTTCTCATACTTCATAGCTGGATCCTGGGCTATTTCTGGATTGGATCATGTAGTAATGTGGTACCACACTGAGACAGTCAATTAAACCTGGTCTTGATAAATATTTTAGAGGATAACGCATGTTAGGTCTAGGTTAGGTCTGGGATTTTCACTCATCAGACTCATACTTTCGCATTCTTCACATACTTGTTGAACGGATCATGGGTTTTCTCTGGTTTGGATCACGTAGTAATGTGGGACCACACTGAAACAATCAATTAAACCTGGTCTTGATAAATATTTTAGAGGATAACGCATGTTAGGTCTGGGATAGGTCTGGGATTTGCCCTCATCAGACTCATACTTTCGCACACTTCACATACTCGTTGAACAGATCCTGGGTTATTTTCTGGTTTGGATCACATAGTAATGTGGTACCACACTGAAACAGTCGATTAAACCAGGTTTCGATCAATATTTTTGAGGATAACGCTTGTTAGGTCTAGGTTAGGCCTGGGATTTTCACTCATCAGACTCATACTTTCGTATTCTTCTCATACTTGTTGAACGGATCCTGGGTTTTTTCTGGTTTGGATCACGTAGTAATGTGGTACCACACTGAAACAGTCAATTAAACCTGGTTTTGATGAATATTTTAGAGAATAATTCATGTTAGGTCTAGGTTAGGTCTGGGATTTGCTCTCATCAGGCTCTTTCTTTCGCATATTTCTCATACTTGATGGCTAGATCCTGGGCTTTTTCTGGATTGCATAACGTAGTAATGAAGTACAACACTGAAACAGTCAATTAAACCTGGATTCCATCAATATCTTAGAGGACAACGCAAGTTAGGTCTGGGATAGGTCTGGAATTTGCCCACATCAGGCTCATACTTTCGCGTTTTTCACATACTCGTTGAACAGATCCTGGGTTATTTTCTGGTTTGGATCACATAGTAATGTGGTACCACACTGAAACAGTCGATTAAACCAGGTTTCGATCAATATTTTTGAGGATAACGCATGTTAGTTCTAGGTTAGGCCTGGGATTTTCACTCATCAGACTCATATTTTCGTATTCTTCTCATACTTGTTGAACGGATCCTGAGTTTTTTCTGGTTTGGATCACGTAGTAATGTGGTACCACACCGAAACAGTCAATTAAACCTGGTTTTGATCAATATTTTAGAGAATAATTCATGTTAGGTCTAGGTTAGGTCCGGGATTTGCTCTCATCAGGCTCATTCTTTCGCATATTTCTCATACTTGATGGCTAGATCCTTGGCTTTTTCTGGATTGCATAACGTAGTAATGAAGTACAACACTGAAACAGTCAATTAAACCTGGGTTCCATCAATATCTTAGAGGACACCGCATGTTAGGTCTGGGTTAGGTCTAGGATTTGCCCTCGTCAGGCTCATACTTTCGCATATTTCTCATACTTCATGGCTAGATCCTGGGCTATTTCTGGATTGTATCACGTAGTAATGTGGTACCACACAGAAACAGTCAATTAAACCTGGTTTCGATCAATATTTTAGAGGATAACGCAAGTTAGGTCTGGGATAGGTCTGGGATTTTCCCTCATCAGGCTCATACTTTCGCGTTTTTCACATACTTGTTGAACAGATCCTGGGTTTTTTTCTGGATTGGGTCACGTAGTAGTGTGGTACCACACTGAAACAGTCGATTAAACCTGGTTTCGATCAATATTTTTGAGGATAACGCATGTTAGGTCTAGGTTAGGCCTGGGATTTTCTCTCATCAGACTCTTACTTTCGCATTCTTCACATACTTGTTGAAGGGATCCTGGGTTTTTTCTGGTTTGGATCACGTAGTAATGTGGGACCACACGGAAACAGTCAATTAAACCTGGTTTCGATCAATATATTAGAGAATAATTCATGTTAGGTCTAGGTTAGGTCTGGGATTTGCTCTCATCAGGCTCATTCTTTCGCATATTTCTCATACTTGATGGCTAGATCCTGGGCTTTTTCTGGATTGCATAACGTAGTAATGAAGTACAACACTGAAACAGTCAATTAACCCTGGATTCCATCAATATCTTAGAGGACAACGCAAGTTAGGTCTGGGATAGGTCTGGGATTTGCCCACATCAGGCTCATACTTTCGCGTTTTTCAAATACTCGTTGAACAGATCCTGGGTTATTTTCTGGTTTGGATCGCATAGTAATGTGGTACCACACTGAGACAGTCGATTAAACCAGGTTTCGATCAATATTTTTGAGGATAACGCATGTTAGGTCTAGGTTAGGCCTTGGATTTTCACTCATCAGACTCATACTTTCGCATTCTTCTCATACTTGTTGAACGGATCCTGGGTTTTTGCTGGTTTGGATCACGTAGTAATGTAGGACCACACAGAAACAATCAATTAAACCTGGTCTTGATAAATATTTTAGAGGATAACGCATGTTAGGTCTGGGTTAGGTCTAGGATTTGCCCTCGTCAGGCTCATACTTTCGCATATTTCTCATACTTCATGGCTAGATCCTGGGCTATTTCTGGATTGTATCACGTAGTAATGTGGTACCACACAGAAACAGTCAATTAAACCTGGTTTCGATCAATATTTTAGAGGATAACGCAAGTTAGGTCTGGGATAGGTCTGGGATTTTCCCTCATCAGGCTCATACTTTCGCGTTTTTCACATACTTGTTGAACAGATCCTGGGTTTTTTTCTGGATTGGGTCACGTAGTAGTCTGGTACCACACTTAAACAGTCGATTAAACCTGGTTTCGACCAATATTTTTGAGCATAACGCATGTTAGGTCTAGGTTAGGCCTGGGATTTTCACTCATCAGACTCTTACTTTCGCATTCTTCACATACATGTTGAACGGATCCTGGATTTTTTCTGGTTTGGATCACGTAGTAATGTGGGACCACACGGAAACAGTCAATTAAACCTGGTTTTGATCAATATATTAGAGAATAATTCATGTTAGGTCTAGGTTAGGTCTGGGATTTGCTCTCATCAGGCTCATTCTTTCGCATATTTCTCATACTTGATGGCTAGATCCTGGGCTTTTTCTGGATTGCATCACGTAGTAATGAAGTACAACACTGAAACAGTCAATTAAACCTGGTTCCATCAATATTTTAGAGGACAACGCAAGTTAGGTCTGGCATAGGTCTGGGATTCGCCCTCATCAGACTCATACTTTCGCACACTTCACATACTCGTTGAACAGATCCTGGGTTATTTTCTGGTTTGGATCACATAGTAATGTGGTACCACACTGAAACAGTCGATTAAACCAGGTTTCGATCAATATTTTTGAGGATAACGCATGTTAGGTCTAGGTTAGGCCTGGGATTTTCACTCATCAGACTCATACTTTCGTATTCTTCTCATACTTGTTGAACGGATCCTGGGTTTTTTCTGGTTTGGATCACGTAGTAATGTGGGACCACACGGAAACAGTTAATTAAACCTGGTTTCGATCAATATATTAGAGAATGATTCATGTTAGGTCTAGGTTAGGTCTGGGATTTGCTCTCATCAGGCTCATTCTTTCGCATATTTCTCATACTTGATGGCTAGATCCTGGGCTTTTTCTGGATTGCATAACGTAGTAATGAAGTACAACACTGAAACAGTCAATTAAACCTGGATTCCATCAATATCTTAGAGGACAACGCAAGTTAGGTCTGGGATAGGTCTGGGATTTGCCCACATCAGGCTCATACTTTCGCGTTTTTCACATACTCGTTGAACAGATCCTTGGTTATTTTCTGGTTTGGATCGCATAGTAATGTGGTACCACACTGAAACAGTCGATTAAACCAGGTTTCGATCAATATTTTTGAGGATAACGCATGTTAGGTCTAGGTTAGGCCTGGGATTTTCACTCATCAGACTCATACTTTCGCATTCTTCTCATACTTGTTGAACGGATCCTGGGTTTTTGCTGGTTTGGAACACGTAGTAATGTGGGACCACACAGAAACAATCAATTAAACCTGGTCTTGATAAATATTTTAGAGGATAACGCATGTTAGGTCTGGGTTAGGTCTAGGATTTGCCCTCGTCAGGCTCATGCTTTCGCATATTTCTCATACTTCATGGCTAGATCCTGGGCTATTTCTGGATTGTATCACGTAGTAATGTGGTACCACACAGAAACAGTCAATTAAACCTGGTTTCGATCAATATTTTAGAGGATAACGCATGTTAGGTCTAGGTTAGGTCTGGGATTTTCACTCATCAGACTCATACTTTCGCATTCTTCACATACTTGTTGAACGGATCCTGGGTTTTCTCTGGTTTGGATCACGTAGTAATGTGGGACCACACAGAAACAATCAATTAAACCTGGTCTTGATAAATATTTCAGAGGATAACGCATGTTAGGTCTGGGTTAGGTCTAGGATTTGCCCTCGTCCGGCTCATACTTTCGCATATTTCTCATACTTCATGGCTAGATCCTGGGCTATTTCTGGATTGTATCACGTAGAAATGTGGTACCACACAGAAACAGTCAATTAAACCTGGTTTCGATCAATATTTTAGAGGATAACGCAAGTTAGGTCTGGGATAGGTCTGGGATTTTCCCTCATCAGGCTCATACTTTCGCGTTTTTCACATACTTGTTGAACAGATCCTGGGTTTTTTTCTGGATTGGGTCACGTAGTACTCTGGTACCACACTGAAACAGTCGATTAAACCTGGTTTCGATCAATATTTTTAGAGGATAACGCATGTTAGGTCTAGGTTAGCACTGGGATTTGCCCACATCAGGCTCATACTTTCGCGTTTTACACATACTCGTTGAACAGATCCTGGGTTATTTTCTGGTTTGGATCACGTAGTAGTGTGGTACCACACTGAAACAGTCCATTAAACCTGGTTTGGATCAATATTTTTAGAGGATAACGCATGTTAGGTCTAAGTTAGCCCTGGGATTTTCACTCATCAGACTCATACTTTCGCATTCTTCACATGCTTGTTGAACGGATCCTGGGTTTTTTCTGGTTTGGTTCACGTAGTAATGTGGTACCACACTGAAACATTCAATTAAACCTGATCTTGATAAATATTTCAGAGTATAACGCATGTTAGGTCTGGGTTAGGTCTAGGATTTGCCCTCATCAGGCTCATACTTTCGCATATTTCTCATACTTCATGGCTAGATCCTGGGCTGTTTCTGGATTGTATCACGTAGTAATGTGGTACCACGCTGAAACAGTCAATTAAACCTGGTTTCGATCAATATTTTAGATGATAACGCAAGTTAGGTCTGGCATAGGTCTGGGATTCGCCCTCATCAGACTCATACTTTCGCGTTTTTCACATACTTGTTGAACTGATCCTGGGCTATTTCTGGCTTGGATCACGTAGTAATGTGGTACCACACTGAAACTGTCAATTAAACCTGGTCTTGATAAATATTTTAGAGGATAACGCATGTTAGGTCTAGGTTAGGTCTGGGATTTTCACTCATCAGACTCATACTTTCGCATTCTTCACATACTTGTTGAACGGATCCTGGGTTTTTTCTGGTTTGGATCACGTAGTAATGTGGGACCACACTGAAACATTCAATTAAACCAGGTCTTGATAAATATTTTAGAGGATAACGCATGTTAGGTCTGGGATAGGTCTGGGATTTGCCCACATCAGGCTCATACATTCGCGTTTTTCACATACTCGTTGAACAGATCCTGGGTTATTTTCTGGTTTGGATCGCATAGTAATGTGGTACCACACTGAAACAGTCGATTAAACCAGGTTTCGATCAATATTTTTGAGGATAACGCATGTTAGGTCTAGGTTAGGCCTGGGATTTTCACTCATCAGACTCATTCTTTCGCATATTTCTCATACTTGATGGCTAGATCCTGGGCTTTTTCTGGATTGCATCTCGTAGTAATGAAGTGCAACACTGAAACAGTCAATTAAACCTGGTTTCCATCGATATCTTAGAGGACAACGCAAGTTAGGTCTGGGATAGGTCTGGGACTTGCCCTCATCACGCTCATACTTTCGCGTTTTTGACATACTTGTTGAACAGATCCTGGGTTTTTTCTGGTTTGGATCACGTAGTAGTGTGGTACCACACTGAAACAGTCCATTAAACCTGGTTTGGATCAATATTTTAGAGGATAACGCATGTTAGGTCTAGGTTAGGTCTGGGATTTTCACTCATCAGACTCATACTTTCGCATTCTTCACATACTTGTTGAACGGATCCTGGGTTTTTTCTGGTTTGGATCACGTAGTAATGTGGTACCACACTGAAACAGTCGATTGAACCTGGTTTCGATCAGCATTTTAGAGGATAACGCAACATAAGTCAGGGATAGGTCTGGGATTTGACCTCATCAGACTCATACTTTCGCGTTTTTGACATACTTGTTGAACAGATCCTGGGTTTTTTCTGGTTTGGATCACGTAGTAGTGTGGTACCACACTGAAACAGTCCATTAAACCTGGCTTGGATCAATATTTTAGAGGATAACGCATGTTAGGTCTAGGTTAGGTCTGGGATTTTCACTCATCAGTCTCATACTTTCGCATTCTTCTCATACTTGTTGAACGGATCCTGGGTTATTTTCTGGTTTGGATCACATAGTAATGTGGTACCACACTGAAACAGTCGATTAAACCAGGTTTCGATCAATATTTAAGAGGATTACGCATGTTAGGTCTAGGTTAGGCCTGGGATTTTCACTCATCAGACTCATAATTTCGTATTCTTCTCATACTTGTTGAACGGATCCTGGGTTTTTTCTGGTTTGGATCACGTAGTAATGTGGTACCACACTGAAACAGTCAATTAAACCTGGTTTTGATCAATATTTTAGAGAATAATTCATGTTAGGTCTAGGTTAGGTCTGGGATTTGCTCTCATCAGGCTCATTTTTTCGCATATTTCTCATACTTGATGGCTAGATCCTGGGCTTTTTCTGGATTGCATCACGTAGTAATGAAGTACAACACTGAAACAGTCAATTAAACCTGGTTTCCATCAATATCTTAGAGGACAACGCAAGTTAGGTCTGGGATATGTCTGGGATTTGCCCACATTAGACTCATACTTTCGCATTCTTCACATACTCGTTGAACAGATCCTGGGTTTTTTCTGGTTTGGATCACGTAGTAATGTGGTACCACACTGAAACAGTCGATTAAACCAGGTTTCGATCAATATTTTTTAGGATAACGCATGTTAGGTCTAGGTTAGGCCTGGGATTTTCACTCATCAGACTCATTCTTTCGCATATTTCTCATACTTGATGGCTAGATCCTGGGCTTTTTCTGGATTGCATCTCGTAGTAATGAAGTGCAACACTGAAACAGTCAATTAAACCTGGTTTCCATCAATATATTAGAGGACAACGCAAGTTAGGTCTGGGATAGGTCTGGGACTTGCCCTCATCACGCTCATACTTTCGCGTTTTTGACATACTTGTTGAACAGATCCTGGGTTTTTTCTGGTTTGGATCACGTAGTAGTGTGGTACCACACTGAAACAGTCCATTAAACCTGGTTTGGATCAATATTTTAGAGGATAACGCATGTTAGGTCTAGGTTAGGTCTGGGATTTTCACTCATCAGACTCATACTTTCGCATTCTTCACATACTTGTTGAACGGATCCTGGGTTTTTTCTGGTTTGGATCACGTAGTAATGTGGTACCACACTGAAACAGTCGATTGAACCTGGTTTCGATCAGCATTTTAGAGGATAACGCAACATAAGTCTGGGATAGGTCTGGGATTTGACCTCATCAGACTCATACTTTCGCGTTTTTCACATACTTGTTGAAGAGATCCTGGGTTTTTTCTGGTTTGGATCACGTAGTAGTGTGGTACCACACTGAAACAGTCCATTAAACCTGGTTTGGATCAATATTTTAGAGGATAACGCATGTTAGGTCTAGGTTAGGTCTGGGATTTTCACTCATCAGACTCATACTTTCGCATTCTTCACATACTTGTTGAACGGATCCTGGGTTTTTTCTAGTTTGGATCACGTAGTAATGTGGGTCCACACTGAAACAATCAATTAAACCTGGTCTTGATAAATATTTTAGAGGATAACGCATGTTAGGTCTGGGATAGTTCTGGGATTTGCCCTCATCAGACTCATACTTTCGCACACTTCACATACTCATTGAACAGATCCTGGGTTTTTTCTGGTTTGGATCACGTAGTAATGTGGTACCACACTGAAACAGTCGATGAAACCTGGTTCGATCAATATTTTTGAGGACAACGCATGTTAGGTGTAGGTTAGGCCTGGGATTTTCACTCATCAGGCTCATACTTTCGCATTCTTCACATACTTGTTGAACGGATCCTGGGTTTTTTCTGGTTTGGATCACGTAGTAATGTGGTACCACACTGAAACAGTCGATTGAACCTGGTTTCGATCAGTATTTTAGAGGATAACGCAACATAAGTCTGGGATAGGTCTGGGATTTGACCTCATCAGACTCATACTTTCGCGTTTTTCACATACTTGTTGAAGAGATCCTGGGTTTTTTCTGGTTTGGATCGCATAGTAATGTGTTACCACACTGAAACAGTCGATTAAACCAGGTTTCGATCAATATTTTTAAGGATAACGCATGTTAGGTCTAGGTTAGGCCTGGGATTTTCACTCATCAGTCTCATACTTTCGCATTCTTCTCATACTTGTTGAACGGATCCTGGGTTTTTGCTGGTTTGGATCACGTAGTAATGTGGGACCACACGGAAACCGTCAATTAAACCTGGTTTCGATCAATATATTAGAGAATAATTCATGTTAGGTCTAGGTTAGGTCTGGGATTTGCTCTCATCAGGCTCATTCTTTCGCATATTTCTCATACTTGATGGCTAGATCCTGGGCTTTTTCTGGATTGCATAACGTAGTAATGAAGTACAACATTGAAACAGTCAATTAAACCTGGATTCCATCAATATCTTAGAGGACAACGCAAGTTAGGTCTGGGATAGGTCTGGGATTTGCCCACATCAGGCTCATACATTCGCGTTTTTCACATACTCGTTGAACAGATCCTCGGTTATTTTCTGGTTTGGATAGCATAGTAATGTGGTACCACACTGAAACAGTCGAGTAAACCAGGTTTCGATCAATATTTTTGAGGATAACGCATGTTAGGTCTAGGTTAGGCCTGGGATTTTCACTCATCAGACTCATACTTTCGAATTCTTCTCATACTTGTTGAACGGATCCTGAGTTTTTGCTGGTTTGGATCACGTAGTAATGTGGGACCACACAGAAGCAATCAATTAAACCTGGTCTTGATAAATATTTTAGAGGATAACGCATGTTAGGTCTGGGTTAGGTCTAGGATTTGCCCTCGTCAGGCTCAAACTTTCGCATATTTCTCATACTTCATGGCTAGATCCTGGGCTATTTCTGGATTGTATCACGTAGTAATGTGGTACCACACAGAAACAGTCAATTAAACCTGGTTTCGATCAATATTTTAGAGGATAACGCAAGTTAGGTCTGGGATAGGTCTGGGATTTTCCCTCATCAGGCTCATACTTTCGCGTTTTTCACATACTTGTTGAACAGATCCTGGGTTATTTTCTGGATTGGGTGACGTAGTAGTGTGGTATCACACTGAAAGAGTCGATTAAACCTGGTTTCGATCAATATTTTTGAGGATAACGCATGTTAGGTCTAGGTTAGGCCTGGGATTTTCACTCATCAGACACTTACTTTCGCATTCTTCACATACTTGTTGAACGGATCCTGGGTTTTTTCTGGTTTGGATCACGTAGTAATGTGGGACCACACGGAAACAGTCAATTAAACCTGGTTTCGATCAATATATTAGAGAATAATTCATGTTAGGTCTAGGTTAGGTCTGGGATTTGCTCTCATCAGGCTCATTCTTTCGCATATTTCTCATACTTGATGGCTAGATCCTGGGCTTTTTCTGGATTGCATAACGGAGTAATGAAGTACAACACTGAAACAGTCAATTAAACCTGGATTCCATCAATATCTTAGAGGACAACGCAAGTTAGGTCTGGGATAGGTCTGGGATTTGCCCACATCAGGCTCATACTTTCGCGTTTTTCACATACTCGTTGAACAGATCCTGGGTTATTTTCTGGTTTGGATCGCATAGTAATGTGTTAACACACTGAAACAGTCGATTAAACCAGGTTTCGATGAATATTTTTGAGGATAACGCATGTTTGGTCTAGGTTAGGCCTGGGATTTTCACTCATCAGTCTCATACTTTCGCATTCTTCTCATACTTGTTGAACGGATCCTGGGTTTTTTCTGGTTTGGATCACGTAGTAATGTGGTACCACACTGAAACAGTCGATTGAACCTGGTTTCGATCAGTATTTTAGAGGATAACGCAACATAAGTCTGGGATAGGTCTGGGATTTGACCTCATCAGACTCATACTTTCGCTGTTTTCACATACTTGTTGAAGAGATCCTGGGTTTTTTCTGGTTTGGATCGCATAGTAATGTGTTACCACACTGAAACAGTCGATTAAACCAGGTTTCGATCAATATTTTTGAGGATAACGCATGTTTGGTCTAGGTTAGGCCTGAGATTTTCACTCATCAGTCTCATACTTTCGCATTCTTCTCATACTTGTTGAACGGATCCTGGGTTTTTGCTGGTTTGGATCACGTAGTAATGTGGGACCACACGGAAACAGTCAATTAAACCTGGTTTCGATCAATATATTAGAGAATAATTCATGTTAGGTCTAGGTTAGGTCTGGGATTTGCTCTCATCAGGCTCATACTTTCGTATATTTCTCATACTTCATGGCTGGATCCTGGGCTATTTCTGGATTGGATCATGTAGTAATGTGGTACCACACTGAAACAGTCAATTAAACCTGGTTACAATCAATATCTTAGAGGACAACGCAAGTTAGGTCTGGGATAGGTCTGGGATTTGCCCACATCAGACTCATACTTTCGCGTTTTTCACATACTTGTTGAAGAGATCCTGGGTTTTTTCTGGTTTGGATCACGTAGTGGTGTGGTACCACAATGAAACAGTCCATTAAACCTGGTTTGGATCAACATCTTAGAGGATAACGCATGTTAGGTCTAGGATAGGTCTGGGATTTTCACTCATCAGACTCATACTTTCGCATTCTTCAGATACTTGTTGAACGGATCCTGTGTTTTTTCTCGTTTGGATCACGTAGTAATGTGGTACGACACTGAAACAGTCAATTAAACCTGGTTTTGATCAATATCTTAGAGAATAATTCATGTTAGGTCTAGGTTAGGTCTGGGATTTGCCGTCATCAGGCTCATACTTTCGTATATTTCTGATACTTCATGGCTGGATCCTGGGCTATTTCTGGATTGGATCATGTAGTAATGTGGTACCACACTGAAACAGTCAATTAAACCTGGTTTGGATCAATATTTTTAGAGGATAACGCATGTTAGGTCTGGGTTAGGTCTAGGATTTGCCCTCATCAGGCTCATACTTTCGCATATTTCTCATACTTCATGGCTAGATCCTGGGCTGTTTCTGGATTGTATCACGTAGTAATGTGGTACCACGCTGAAACAGTCAATTAAACCTGGTTTCGATCAATATTTTAGAGGATAACGCAAGTTAGGTCTGGCATAGGTCTGGGATTCGCCCTCATCAGACTCATACTTTCGCGTTTTTCACATACTTGTTGAACTGATCCTGGGCATTTTCTGGTTTGGATCACGTAGTAATGTGCTACCACACTGAAACAGTCAATTAAACCTGGTTTCGATCAATATCGTAGAGAATAATTCATGTTAGGTCTAGGTTAGGTCTGGGATTTGCTCTCATCAGGCTCATACTTTCGCATATTTCTCATACTAGATGGCTAGTTCCTGGGCTTTTTCTGGATTGCATCACGTAGTAATGAAGTACAACACTGAAACACTCAATTAAACCTGGTTTCGATCAATATTATTGAGGATAACGCATGTTAGGTCTAGGTTAGGCCTGGGATTTTCACTCATCAGACTCATACATTCGCATTCATCTCATACTTGTTGAACGGATCCTGGGTTTTTTCTGGTTTGGATCACGTAGTAATGTGGGACCACACTGAAACAGTCAATTAAACCTGGTTTCGATCAATATTTTAGAGAATAATTCATGTTAGGTCTAGGTTAGGTCTGGGATTTGCTCTCATCAGGCTCATTCTTTCGCATATTTCTCATACTTGATGGCTAGATCCTGGGCTTTTTCTGGATTGCATCTTGTAGTAATGAAGTGCAACACTGAAACAGTCAATTAAACCTGGTTTCCATCAGTATCTTAGAGGACAACGCAAGTTAGGTCTGGGATAGGTCTGGGACTTGCCCTCATCACGCTCATACTTTCGCGTTTTTGAGATACTTGTTGAACAGATCCTGGGTTTTTTCTGGTTTGGATCACGTAGTAGTGTGGTACCACACTGAAACAGTCCATTAAACCAGGTTTGGATCAATATTTTAGAGGATAACGCATGTTAGGTCTAGGTTAGGTCGGGGATTTTCACTCATCAGGCTCATACTTTCGCATTCTTCACATACTTGTTGAACGGATCCTGGGTTTTTTCTGGTTTGGATCACGTAGTAATGTGGTACCACACTGAAACAGTCGATTGAACCTGGTTTCGATCAGTATTTTAGAGGATAACGCAACATAAGTCTGGGATAGGTCTGGGATTTGACCTCATCAGACTCATACTTTCGCGTTTTTCACATACTTGTTGAAGAGATCCTGGGTTTTTTCTGGTTTGGATCACGTAGTAATGTAGCACCACACTGAAACAGTCAATTAAACCTGGTTTCGATCAATATTTTAGAGAATAATTCATGTTAGGTCTAGGTTAGGTCTGGGATTTGCTCTCATCAGGCTCATTCTTTCGCATATTTCTCATACTTGATGGCTAGATCCTGGGCTTTTTCTGGATTGCATCACGTAGTAATGTGGTACCACACTGAAACAGTCGATTAAACCTGGTTTCGATCAGTATTTTAGAGGATAACGCAACATAAGTCTGGGATAGGTCTGGGAGTTGACCTCATCAGACTCATGCTTTCGCGTTTTTCACATACTTGTTGAACAGATCCTGGGTTTTTTCTGGTTTGGATCACGTAGTAGTGTGGTACCACACTGAAACAGTCCATTAGACCTGCTTGCGATCAATATTTTAGAGGATAACGCATGTTAGGACTGGGTTAGGTCTAGGATTTGCCCTCATCAGGCTCATTTTTTCGCATATTTCTCAAACTTGATGGCTAGATCCTGGGCTTTTTCTGGATTGCATCACGTAGTAATGTGGTACCACACTGAAACATTCAATTAAACCTGGTCTTGACAAATATTTTAGAGGATAACGCATTTTAGGTCTGGGTTAGGTCTAGGATTTGTCCTCATCAGGCTCATACTTTCGCATATTTCTCATACTTCATGGCTAGATCCTGGGCTTTTTCTGGATTGCATCACGTAGTAATGAAGTACACCACTGAAACAGTCAATTAAACCTGGTTTCCATCAATATCTTAGAGGACAACGCAAGTTAGGTCTGGGATAGGTCTTGGACTTGCCCTCATCAGGCTCATACTTTCGCGTTTTTCACATACTTGTTCAACAGATCCTGGGTTTTTTCAGGATTGGATCACGTAGTAGAGTGGTACCACACTGAAACAGTCCATTAAACCTGGTTTGGATCAATATTTTAGAGGATAACGCATGTTAGGTCTAGGTTAGGTCTGAGATTTTCACTCATCAGACTCATACTTTCGCACACTTCACATACTCGTTGAACAGATCCTGGGTTTTTTCTGGTTTGGATCACGTAGTAATGTGGTACCACACTGAAGCAGTCGATTAAACCAGGTTTCGATCAATATTTTAGAGTATAACTCATGTTAGGTCTAGGTTAGGCCTGGGATTTTCATTTATCTGACTCATATTTTCGCGTTTTTCACATACTTGTTGAACAGATCCTGGGTTTTTTCTGGTTTGGATCACGTAGTTGTGTGGTACCACACTGAAACAGTCCATTAAACCTGCTTGCGATCAATATTTTAGAGGATAGCGCATGTTAGGTCTGGGTTAGGTCTAGGATTTGCCCTCATCAGGCTCATTCTTTCCCATATTACTCAAACTTGATGGCTAGATCCTGGGCTTTTTCTGGATTGCATCACGTAGTAATGAAGTACAACACTGAAACAGTCAATTAAACCTGGTTTCCATCAATATCTTAGAGGACAACGCAAGTTAGGTCTAGGTTAGGCCTGGGATTTCCACTCATCAGGCTCATACTTTCGCATTCTTCACATACTTGTTGAACGGATCCTGGGTTTTTTCTGGTTTGGATCACGTAGTAATGTGGGACCACACTGAAACAGTCAATTAAACCTGGTTTCCATCAATATCTTAGAGGACAACGCAAGTTAGGTCTGGGTTAGGTCTGGGATTTTCACTCATCAGACTCATACTTTTGCATGCTTCACATACTTGCTGAACGGATCCTGGGCTTTTTCTGGTTTGGATCACGTAGTAATGTGGGACCACACTGAAACAGTCAATTAAACCTGATTTCGATCAATATTTTAGAGAATAATTCAATTAGGTCTAGGTTAGGTCTGGGATTTGCTCTCATCAGGCTCATTCTTTCGCATATTTCTCATACTTGATGGATAGATCCTTGGCTTTTTCTGGATTGCATCACGTAGTAATGAAGTACAACACTGAAACAGTCAATTAAACCTGATTTCGATCAATATTTTAGAGAATAATTCAATTAGGTCTAGGTTAGGTCTGGGATTTGCTCTCATCAGGCTCATTCTTTCGCATATTTCTCATACTTGATGGCTAGATCCTTGGCTTTTTCTGGATTGCATCACGTAGTAATGAAGTACAACACTGAAACAGTCAATTAAACCTGGTTTCCATCAATACCTTAGAGGACAACGCAAGTTAGGTCTGGAATATGTCTGGGGATTGCCCTCATCAGGCTCATACTTTCGCGTTTTTCACATACTTGTTGAACAGACCCTGGGCTTTTTCTGGTTTGTATCACGTAGTAGTGTGGTACCACACTGAAACAGTCGATTAAACCAGGTTTCGATCAATATTTTAGAGTATAACTCATGTTAGGTCTAGGTTAGGCCTGGGATTTTCATTTATCTGACTCATATTTTCGCGTTTTTCACATACTTGTTGAACAGATCCTGGGTTTTTTCTGGTTTGGATCACGTAGTAATGTGGTACCACACAGAAACAGTCAATTAAACCTGGTTTCGATCAATATTTTAGAGTATAACTCATGTTAGGTCTAGGTTAGGCCTGAGATTTTCACTCATCAGACTCATACTTTCGCACACTTCACATACTCGTTGAACAGATCCTGGGTTATTTTCTGGTTTGGACCACATAGTAATGTGGTACCACACTGAAGCAGTCGATTAAACCAGGTTTCGATCAATATTTTAGGGTATAACTCATGTTAGGTCTAGGTTAGGCCTGGGATTTTCATTTATCTGACTCATATTTTCGCGTTTTTCACATACTTGTTGAACAGATCCTGGGTTTTTTCTGGTTTGGATCACGTAGTTGTGTGGTACCACACTGAAACAGTCCATTAAACCTGCTTGCGATCAATATTTTAGAGGATAACGCATGTTAGGTCTGGGTTAGGTCTAGGATTTGCCCTCATCAGGCTCATTCTTTCGCATATTACTCAAACTTGATGGCTAGATCCTGGGCTTTTTCTGGATTGCATCACGTAGTAATGAAGTACAACACTGAAACAGTCAATTAAACCTGGTTTCCATCAATATCTTAGAGGACAACGCAAGTTAGGTCTAGGTTAGGCCTGGGATTTCCACTCATCAGGCTCATACTTTCGCATTCTTCACATACTTGTTGAACGGATCCTGGGTTTTTTCTGGTTTGGATCACGTAGTAATGTGGGACCACACTGAAACAGTCAATTAAACCTGGTTTCCATCAATATCTTAGAAGACAACGCAAGTTAGGTCTGGGTTAGGTCTGGAATTTTCACTCATCAGACTCATACTTTTGCATGCTTCACATACTTGCTGAACGGATCCTGGGCTTTTTCTGGTTTGGATCACGTAGTAATGTGGGACCACACTGAAACAGTCAATTAAACCTGATTTCGATCAATATTTTAGAGAATAATTCAATTAGGTCTAGGTTAGGTCTGGGATTTGCTCTCATCAGGCTCATTCTTTCGCATATTTCTCATACTTGATGGCTAGATCCTTGGCTTTTTCTGGATTGCATCACGTAGTAATGAAGTACAACACTGAAACAATCAATTAAACCTGGTCTTGATAAATATTTTAGAGGATAGCGCATGTTAGGTCTGGGATAGGTCTGGGATTTGCCCTCATCAGACTCATACTTTCGCACACTTCACATACTCGATGAACAGATCCTGGGTTATTTTCTGGTTTGGATCACATAGTAATGTGGTACCACACTGAAGCAGTCGATTAAACCAGGTTTCGATCAATATTTTTGAGGATAACGCATGTTAGGTCTTGGTTAGGTCTGGGATTTTCACTCATCAGACTCATACTTTCGCATTCTTCACATACTTGTTGAACGGATCCTGGGTTTTTTCTGGTTTTGATCACGTAGTAATGTGGTACCACACTGAAACAGTCGATTAAACCTGGATTCGTTCAGTATTTTAGAGGATAACGCAACATAAGTCTGGGATAGGTCTGGGAGTTGACCTCATCAGACTCATGCTTTCGCGTTTTTCACATACTTGTTGAACAGATCCTGGGTTTTTTCTGGTTTGGATCACGTAGTAGTGTGGTACCACACTGAAACAGTCCATTAAACCAGCTTGCGATCAATATTTTAGAGGATAACGCATGTTAGGACTGGGTTAGGTCTAGGATTTGCCCTCATCAGGCTCATTTTTTCGCATATTTCTCAAACTTGATGGCTAGATCCTGGGCTTTTTCTGGATTGCATCACGTAGTAATGTGGTACCACACTGAAACATTCAATTAAACCTGGTCTTGACAAATATTTTAGAGGATAACGCATTGTAGGTCTGGGTTAGGTCTAGGATTTGCCCTCATCAGGCTCATACTTTCGCATATTTCTCATACTTCATTGCTAGATCCTGGGCTTTTTCTGGATTGCATCACGTAGTAATGAAGTACAACACTGAAACAGTCAATTAAACCTGGTTTCCATCAATATCTTAGAGGACAACGCAAGTTAGGTCTGGGATAGGTCTTGGACTTGCCCTCATCAGGCTCATACTTTCGCGTTTTTCACATACTTGTTGAACAGATCCTGGGTTTTTTCAGGATTGGATCACGTAGTAGAGTGGTACCACACTGAAACAGTCCATTAAACCTGGTTTGGATCAATATTTTAGAGGATAACGCATGTTAGGTCTAGGTTAGGTCTGAGATTTTCACTCATCAGACTCATACTTTCGCACACTTCACATACTCGTTGAACAGATCCTGGGTTTTTTCTGGTTTGGATCACGTAGTAATGTGGTACCACACTGAAACAGTCGATGAAACCTGGTTTCGATCAATATTTCAGAGGATAACGTAAGTTAAGTCTGGGATTTGACCTCATCAGACTCATACTTTCGCACACTTCACATACTCGTTGAACAGATCCTGGGTTATTTTCTGGTTTGGACCACGTAGTAATGTGGGACCACACTGAAACAGTCAATTAAACCTGGTTTCCATCAATATCTTAGAGGACAACGCAAGTTAGGTCTGGGTCAGGTCTGGGATTTTCACTCATCAGACTCATACTTTTGCATGCTTCACATACTTGCTGAACGGATCCTGGGCTTTTTCTGGTTTGGATCACGTGGTAATGTGGGACCACACTGAAACAGTCAATTAAACCTGATTTCGATCAATATTTTAGAGAATAATTCAATTAGGTCTAGGTTAGGTCTGGGATTTGCTCTCATCAGGCTCATTCTTTCGCATATTTCTCATACTTGATGGCTAGATCCTTGGCTTTTTCTGGATTGCATCACGTAGTAATGAAGTACAACACTGAAACAGTCAATTAAACCTGGTTTCCATCAATACCTTAGAGGACAACGCAAGTTAGGTCTGGAATATGTCTGGGGTTTGCCCTCATCAGGCTCATACTTTCGCGTTTTTCACATACTTGTTGAACAGACCCTGGGCTTTTTCTGGTTTGTATCACGTAGTAGTGTGGTACCACACTGAAACAGTCGATTAAACCAGGTTTCGATCAATATTTTATAGTATAACTCATGTTAGGTCTAGGTTAGGCCTGGGATTTTCATTTATCTGATTCATATTTTCGCGTTTTTCACATACTTGTTGAACAGATCCTGGGTTTTTTCTGGTTTGGATCACGTAGTAGTGTGGGGCCACACTGAAACAATCAATTAAACCTGGTCTTGATAAATATTTTAGAGGATAGCGCATGTTAGGTCTGGGATAGGTCTGGGATTTGCCCTCATCAGACTCATACTTGCGCACACTTCACATACTCGTTGAACAGATCCTGGGTTATTTTCTGGTTTGGATCACATAGTAATGTGGTACCACACTGAAACAGTCGATTAAACCTGGTTTCGATCAATATTTTTGAGGATAACGCATGTTAGGTCTTGGTTAGGTCTGGGATTTTCACTCATCAGACTCATACTTTCGCATTCTTCACATACTTGTTGAACGGATCATGTGTTTTTTCTGGTTTGGATCACGTAGTAATGTGGGACCACACTGAAACAATCAATTGAACCTGGTCTTGATAAATATTTTAGAGGATAACGCATGTTAGGTCTGGGATAGGTCTGGGATTTGCCCTCATCAGACTCATACTTTCGCACACTTCACATACTCGTTGAACAGATCCTGGGTTTTTTCTGGTTTTGATCACGTAGTAATGTGGAACCACACTGAAACAATCAATTAAACCTGGTCTTGATAAATATTTTAGAGGATAACGCATGTTAGGTCTGGGTTAGGTCTGGGATTTGCTCTCATCAGGCTCATTCTTTCGCATATTTCTCATACTTGATGGCTAGATCCTGGGCTTTTTCTGGTTTGGATCACGTAGTAGTGTGGTACCACACTGGAACAGTCCATTAAACCTGGTTTGGATCAATATTTTAGAGGATAACGCAAGTTAGGTCTGGAATATGTCTGGGGTTTGCCCTCATCAGACTCATACTTTCGCATTCTGCACATACTTGTTGAACAGATCCTGGGGTTTTTCTGGTTTGGATCACGTAGTAGTGTGGTACCACACTGACACAGTCCATTAAACCTGGTTTGGATTAATATTTTAGAGGATAACGCATGTTAGGTCTGGGTTAGGTCTGGGATTTTCACTCATCAGACTCATACTTTTGCATGCTTCACATACTTGCTGAACGGATCCTGGGCATTTCTGGTTTGGATCACGTAGTAATGTGGGACCACACTGAAACAGTCAATTAAACCTGATTTCGATCAATATTTTAGAGAATAATTCAATTAGGTCTAGGTTAGGTCTGGGATTTGCTCTCATCAGGCTCATTCTTTCGCATATTTCTCATACTTGATGGCTAGATCCTTGGCTTTTTCTGGTTTGGATCACGTAGTAGTGTGGTACCACACTGGAACAGTCCATTAAACCTGGTTTGGATCAATATTTTAGAGGATAACGCAAGTTAGGTCTGGAATATGTCTGGGGTTTGCCCTCATCAGACTCATACTTTCGCATTCTGCACATACTTGTTGAACAGATCCTGGGGTTTTTCTGGTTTGGATCACGTAGTAGTGTGGTACCACACTGACACAGTCCATTAAACCTGGTTTGGATTAATATTTTAGAGGATAACGCATGTTAGGTCTGGGTTAGGTCTGGGATTTTCACTCATCAGACTCATACTTTTGCATGCTTCACATACTTGCTGAACGGATCCTGGGCATTTCTGGTTTGGATCACGTAGTAATGTGGGACCACACTGAAACAGTCAATTAAACCTGATTTCGATCAATATTTTAGAGAATAATTCAATTAGGTCTAGGTTAGGTCTGGGATTTGCTCTCATCAGGCTCATTCTTTCGCATATTTCTCATACTTGATGGCTAGATCCTTGGCTTTTTCTGGATTGCATCACGTAGTGATGAAGTACAACACTGAAACAGTCAATTAAACCTGGTTTCCATCAATACCTTAGAGGACAACGCAAGTTAGGTCTGGAATATGTCTGGGGTTTGCCCTCATCAGGCTCATACTATCGCGTTTTTCACATACTTGTTGAACAGACCCTGGGCTTTTTCTGGTTTGTATCACGTAGTAGTGTGGTACCACACTGAAACAGTCGATTAAACCAGGTTTCGATCAATATTTTAGAGTATAACTCATGTTAGGTCTAGGTTAGGCCTGGGATTTTCATTTATCTGACTCATATTTTCGCGTTTTTCACATACTTGTTGAACAGATCCTGGGTTTTTTTTGGTTTGGATCACGTAGTAATGTGGTACCTCACTGAGACGGTCAATTAAACCTGGTTTCGATCAATATTTTAGAGGATAACGCAAGTTAGGTCTGGGATAGGTCTGGGATTTGCCCTCACCAGGCTCATACTTTCGCGTTTTTCACATACTTGTTGAACAGATCATGGGTTTCTTCTGGTTTGGGTCACGTAGTACTGTGATACCACACTGAAACAGTCGATTAAACCTGGTTTCGATCAATATTTTAGAGGATAACGCATGTTAGGTCTAGGTTAGCCCTGGGATTTTCACTCATCAGACTCATACTTTCGTACACTTCACATACTCGTTTGACAGATCCTGGGTTATTTTCTGGTTTGGATCGCATAGTAATGTGGTACCACACTGAAACAGTCGATTGAACCAGGTTTCGATCAATATTTTTGAGGATAACGCATGTTAGGTCTGGGATAGGTCTGGGATTTGCCCTCATCAGGCTCATACTTTCGCACACTTCACATACTCGTTGAACAGATCCTGGGTTTTTTCTGGTTTGGATCACGTAGTAGTGTGGGGCCACACTGAAACAATCAATTAAACCTGGTCTTGATAAATATTTTAGAGGATAGCGCATGTTAGGTCTGGGATAGGTCTGGGATTTGCCCTCATCAGACTCATACTTGCGCACACTTCACATACTCGTTGAACAGATCCTGGGTTATTTTCTGGTTTGGATCACATAGTAATGTGGTACCACACTGAAACAGTCGATTAAACCTGGTTTCGATCAATATTTTTGAGGATAACGCATGTTAGGTCTTGGTTAGGTCTGGGATTTTCACTCATCAGACTCATACTTTCGCATTCTTCACATACTTGTTGAACGGATCATGTGTTTTTTCTGGTTTGGATCACGTAGTAATGTGGGACCACACTGAAACAATCAATTGAACCTGGTCTTGATAAATATTTTAGAGGATAACGCATGTTAGGTCTGGGATAGGTCTGGGATTTGCCCTCATCAGACTCATACTTTCGCACACTTCACATACTCGTTGAACAGATCCTGGGTTTTTTCTGGTTTTGATCACGTAGTAATGTGGAACCACACTGAAACAATCAATTAAACCTGGTCTTGATAAATATTTTAGAGGATAACGCATGTTAGGTCTGGGTTAGGTCTGGGATTTGCTCTCATCAGGCTCATTCTTTCGCATATTTCTCATACTTGATGGCTAGATCCTGGGCTTTTTCTGGTTTGGATCACGTAGTAGTGTGGTACCACACTGGAACAGTCCATTAAACCTGGTTTGGATCAATATTTTAGAGGATAACGCAAGTTAGGTCTGGAATATGTCTGGGGTTTGCCCTCATCAGACTCATACTTTCGCATTCTGCACATACTTGTTGAACAGATCCTGGGGTTTTTCTGGTTTGGATCACGTAGTAGTGTGGTACCACACTGACACAGTCCATTAAACCTGGTTTGGATTAATATTTTAGAGGATAACGCATGTTAGGTCTGGGTTAGGTCTGGGATTTTCACTCATCAGACTCATACTTTTGCATGCTTCACATACTTGCTGAACGGATCCTGGGCATTTCTGGTTTGGATCACGTAGTAATGTGGGACCACACTGAAACAGTCAATTAAACCTGATTTCGATCAATATTTTAGAGAATAATTCAATTAGGTCTAGGTTAGGTCTGGGATTTGCTCTCATCAGGCTCATTCTTTCGCATATTTCTCATACTTGATGGCTAGATCCTTGGCTTTTTCTGGATTGCATCACGTAGTGATGAAGTACAACACTGAAACAGTCAATTAAACCTGGTTTCCATCAATACCTTAGAGGATAACGCAAGTTAGGTCTGGAATATGTCTGGGGTTTGCCCTCATCAGGCTCATACTATCGCGTTTTTCACATACTTGTTGAACAGACCCTGGGCTTTTTCTGGTTTGTATCACGTAGTAGTGTGGTACCACACTGAAACAGTCGATTAAACCAGGTTTCGATCAATATTTTAGAGTATAACTCATGTTAGGTCTAGGTTAGGCCTGGGATTTTCATTTATCTGACTCATATTTTCGCGTTTTTCACATACTTGTTGAACAGATCCTGGGTTTTTTTTGGTTTGGATCACGTAGTAATGTGGTACCTCACTGAGACGGTCAATTAAACCTGGTTTCGATCAATATTTTAGAGGATAACGCAAGTTAGGTCTGGGATAGGTCTGGGATTTGCCCTCATCAGGCTCATACTTTCGCACACTTCACATACTTGTTGAACAGATCATGGGTTTCTTCTGGTTTGGGTCACGTAGTACTGTGATACCACACTGAAACAGTCGATTAAACCTGGTTTCGATCAATATTTTAGAGGATAACGCATGTTAGGTCTAGGTTAGCCCTGGGATTTTCACTCATCAGACTCATACTTTCGCACACTTCACATACTCGTTTGACAGATCCTGGGTTATTTTCTGGTTTGGATCGCATAGTAATGTGGTACCACACTGAAACAGTCGATTGAACCAGGTTTCGATCAATATTTTTGAGGATAACGCATGTTAGGTCTGGGATAGGTCTGGGATTTGCCCTCATCAGGCTCATACTTTCGCACACTTCACATACTCGTTGAACAGATCCTGGGTTTTTTCTGGTTTGGATCACGTAGTAGTGTGGGGCCACACTGAAACAATCAATTAAACCTGGTCTTGATAAATATTTTAGAGGAAAGCGCATGTTAGGTCTGGGATAGGTCTGGGATTTGCCCTCATCAGACTCATACTTGCGCACACTTCACATACTCGTTGAACAGATCCTGGGTTATTTTCTGGTTTGGATCACATAGTAATGTGGTACCACACTGAAACAGTCGATTAAACCTGGTTTCGATCAATATTTTTGAGGATAACGCATGTTAGGTCTTGGTTAGGTCTGGGATTTTCACTCATCAGACTCATACTTTCGCATTCTTCACATACTTGTTGAACGGATCATGTGTTTTTTCTGGTTTGGATCACGTAGTAATGTGGGACCACACTGAAACAATCAATTGAACCTGGTCTTGATAAATATTTTAGAGGATAACGCATGTTAGGTCTGGGATAGGTCTGGGATTTGCCCTCATCAGACTCATACTTTCGCACACTTCACATACTCGTTGAACAGATCCTGGGTTTTTTCTGGTTTTGATCACGTAGTAATGTGGAACCACACTGAAACAATCAATTAAACCTGGTCTTGATAAATATTTTAGAGGATAACGCATGTTAGGTCTGGGTTAGGTCTGGGATTTGCTCTCATCAGGCTCATTCTTTCGCATATTTCTCATACTTGATGGCTAGATCCTGGGCTTTTTCTGGTTTGGATCACGTAGTAGTGTGGTACCACACTGGAAGAGTCCATTAAACCTGGTTTGGATCAATATTTTAGAGGATAACGCAAGTTAGGTCTGGAATATGTCTGGGGTTTGCCCTCATCAGGCTCATACTTTCGCGTTTTTCACATACTTGTTGAACAGACCCTGGGCTTTTTCTGGTTTGGATCACGTAGTAGTGTGGTACCACACTGGAACAGTCCATTAAACCTGGTTTGGATCAATATTTTAGAGGATAACGCATGTTAGGTCTGGGATATGTCTGGGATTTGCCCTCATCAGGCTCATACTTTCGCGTTTTTCACATACTTGTTGAACAGACCCTGGGCTTTTTCTGGTTTGGATCACGTAGTAGTGTGGTACCACACTGGAATAGTCCATTAAACCTGGTTTGGATCAATATTTTAGAGGATAACGCATGTTAGGTCTGGGATATGTCTGGGATTTGCCCTCATCAGGCTCATACTTTCGCGTTTTTCACATACTTGTTGAACAGATCCTGGGTTTTTTCAGGTTTGGATCACGTAGTAATGTGGTACCACACTGAAACAGTCGATTAAACCTGGTTTCGATCAATATTTTAGAGGATAACGCAAGTTAAGTCTGGGATTGGTCTGGGATTTGACCTCATCAAACTCATACTTTCGCACACATCACATACTCGTTGAACAGATGCTGGGTTATTTTCTGGTTTGGATCACATAGTAATGTGGTACCACACTGAAACAGTCGATTAAACCAGGTTTCGATCAATATTTTTGAGGATAACGCATGTCAGGTCTAGGTTAGGCCTGGGATTTTCACTCATCAGACTCATACTTTCGCATTCTTCACATACTTGTTGAACGGATCCTGGGTTTTTTCTGATTTGGATCACGTAGTAATGTGGGACCACACTGAAACAGTCAATTAAACCTGGTTTCGATCAATATTTTAGAGAATAATTCATGTTAGGTCTAGGTTAGGTCTGGGATTTGCCCTCATCAGGCTCATACTTTCGCGTTTTTCACATACTTGTTGAACAGATCATGGGTTTTTTCTGGTTTGGGTCACGTAGTAGTGTGATACCACACTGAAACAGTCGATTAAACCTGGTTTCGATCAATATTTTAGAGGATAACGCATGTTAGGTCTAGGTTAGCCCTGGGATTTTCACTCATCAGACTCATACTTTTGCATTCTTCACATACTTGTTGAACGGAACCTGGGTTTTTTCTGGTTTGGATCACGTAATAATGTGGGACCACACTGAGAAAGTCAATTAAACCTGGTTTCGATCAATACTTTAGAGAATGATTCATGTTAGGTCTAGGTTAGGTCTGGGATTTGCTCTCATCAGGCTCTTTCTTTCGCATATTTCTCATACATGTTGAACAGATACTGGGTTTTTTCTGGTTTGGAACCCGTAGTAATGTGGGACCACACTGAAACAATAAATTAAACCTGGTCTTGATAAATATTTTAGAGGATAACGCATGTGAGGTCTATGTTAGGTCTGGGATTTTCACTCATCAGACTCATACTTTCGCATTCTTCACATACTTGTTGAACGGATCCTGGGTTTTTTCTGGTTTGGATCACGTAGTAATGTGTTACCACACTGAAACAGTCGATTAAACCTGGTTTCGATCAAAATTTTAGAGGATAACGCAAGTTAGGTCTGGGATAGGTCTCGGATTTGAACTCATCAGACTCCTACTTTCGCACACTTCACATACTCCTTGAACTGATCCTGGGTTATTTTCTGGGTTTGGATCACATAGTAATGTAGTACCACACTGAAACAGTCGATTATACCAGGTTTCGATCAATATTTTAGAGGATAACGCATGTTAGGTCTAGGTTAGGCCTGGGATTTTCACTCATCAGACTCATACTTTCGCATTCTTCACATACTTGTTGAACTGATCCTGGGTTTTTTCAGGTTTGGATCACGTTGTAGTGTGGTACCACACTGAAACAGTCCATTAAACCTGGTTTGGATCAATATTTTAGAGGATAACGCATGTTAGGTCTAGGTTAGCCCTGGGATTTTCACTCATCAGACTCATACCTTCGCATTCCTCACATACTTGTTGAACGGATCCTAGGTTTTTTCTGGTTTGGATCACATAGTAATGTGGTACCACACTGAAACAGTCGCTTAAACCAGGTTTCGATCAATATTTTAGAGGATAACGCATGTTAGGTCTAGGTTAGGCCTGGGATTTTCACTCATCAGACTCATACTTTCGCATTCTTCACATACTTGTTGAACTGATCCTGGGTTTTTTCAGGTTTGGATCACGTTGTAGTGTGGTACCACACTGAAACAGTCCATTAAACCTGGTTTGGATCAATATTTTAGAGGATAACGCATGTTAGGTCTGGGTTAGGTCTGGGATTCTCACTCATCAGACTCATACTTTCGCATTCTTCACATACTTGTTGAACGGATCCTGGGTTTTTTCTGGTTTGGATCACGTAGTAATGTGGTACCACACTGAAGCAGTCAATTAAACCTGGTTTTGATCAATATTTTAGAGAATAATTCATGTTAGGTCTAGGTTAGGTCTGGGATTTGCTCTCATCAGGCTCATTTTTTCGCATATTTCTCATACTTGATGGCTAGATCCTGGGCTTTTTCTGGATTGCATCACGTAGCAATGAAGTCCAACACTGAAACAGTCAATTAAACCTGGTTTCCATCAATATCTTAGAGGACAACGCAAGTTAGGTCTGGGATATGTCTGGGATTTTCACTCATCAGACTCATACTTTCGCATTCTTCACATACTTGTTGAACGGATCCTGGGTTTTTTCTGGTTTGGATCACGTAGTAATGTGGGACCACACTGAAACAGTCAATTAAACCTGGTTTCGATCAATATCTTAGAGGATAACGCAAGTTAAGTCTGGGATTGGTCTGGGATTTGACCTCATCAGACTCATAGTTTCGCACACTTCACATACTCGTTGAACAGATCCTGGGTTATTTTCTGGTTTGGACCACATAGTAATGTGGTACCACACTGAAACAGTCGATTAAACCAGGTTTCGATCAATATATTTGAGGATAACGCATGTTAGGTCTAGGTTAGGCCTGGGATTTTCACTCATCAGGCTCATACTTTCGCATTCTTCACATACTTGTTGAACGGATCCTGGGTTTTTTCTGGTTTGGATCACGTAGTAATGTGGGACCACACTGAAACAGTCAATTAAACCTGGTTTCGATCAATATTTTAGAGAATAATTCATGTTAGGTCTAGGTTAGGTCTGGGATTTGCTCTCATCAGGCTCATTCTTTCGCATATTTCTCATACTTGATGGCTAGATCCTGGGCTTTTTCTGGATTGCATCACGTAGTAATGAAGTACAACACTGAAACAGTCAATTAAACCTGGTTTCCATCAATATCTTAGAGGACAACGCAAGTTAGGTCTGGGATAGGTCTGGGATTTTCACTCATCAGACTCATACTTTCGCATTCTTCACATACTTGTTGAACTGATCCTGGGTTTTTTCTGGTTTGGATCACGTAGTAATATGGTACCACACTGAAACAGTCGATTAAACCTGGTTTCGATGAATATTTTAGAGGATAACGCAAGTTAGGTCTGGGATAGGTCTGGGATTTGACCTCATCAGACTCATACTTTCGCATTCTTCACATACTTGTTGAACTGATCCTGGGTTTTTTCTGGTTTGGATCAAGTAGTAATGTGGTACCACACTGAAACAGTCGATTAAACCTGGTTTCGATCAATATTTTAGAGGATAACGCAAGTTAGGTCTGGGATAGGTCTGGGATTTGACCTCATCAGACTCATACTTTCGCACATTTCACATACTCGTTGAACAGATCCTGGGTTATTTTCCGGTTTGGATCACATAGTAATGTGGTACCACACTGAAACAGTCGATTAAACCAGGTTTCGATCAATATTTTAGAGGACAACGCAAGTTAGGTCTAGGTAAGGCCTAAGATTTTCACTGATCAGACTCATACTTTCGCATCCTTCACATACTTGGTGAACGGATCCTGGGTTTTTTCTGGTTTGGATCACGTAGTAATGTGGTACCTCACTGAAACGGTCAATTAAACCTGGTTTCGATCAATATTTTAGAGGATAACGCAAGATAGGTCTGGGATAGGTCTGGGATTTGCCCTCATCAGGCTCATACTTTCGCGTTTTTCACATACTTGTTGAACAGACCATGGGTTTTTTCTGGTTTGGGTCACGTAGTACTGTGATACCACACTGAAACAATAAATTAAACCTGGTCTTGATAAATATTTTAGAGGATAACGCATGTGAGGTCTATGTTAGGTCTGGGATTTTCACTCATCAGACTCATACTTTCGCATTCTTCACATACTTGTTGAACTGATCCAGGGTTTTTTCTGGTTTGGATCACGTAGTAATGTGGTGCCACACTGAAACAGTCGATTAAACCTGGTTTCGATCAATATTTTAGAGGATAACGCATATTAGGTCTAGGTTAGGCCGGGGATTTTCACTCATCAGACTCATACTTTCGCATTCTTCACATACTTGTTGAACGGATCCTGGGTTTTTACTGGTTTGGATCACGTAGTAATGTGGTACCACACTGAAACATTCAATTAAACCTGGTCTTGATAAATATTTTAGAGGATAACGCAAGTTAGGTCTGGGATAGGGCTGGGATTTGACCTCATCAGACTCATACTTTCGCATTCTTCACATACTTGTTAAACTGATCCTGGGTTTTTTCTGGTTTGGATCACGTAGTAATGTGGTACCACACTGAAACAGTCGATTAAACCTGGTTTCGATCATTATTTTAGAGGATAACGCAAGTTAGGTATGGGATAGGTCTGGGATTTGACCTCATCAGACTCATACTTTCGCACATTTCACATACTCGTTGAACAGATCCCGGGTTATTTTCTGGTTTGGATCACGTAGTAATGTGGTACCACACTGAAACAGTCGATTAAACCTGGTTTCGATCAATATTTTAGAGGATAACGCAAGTTAGGTCTGGGATAGGTCTGGGATTTGACTTCATCAGACTCATACTTTCGCACATTTCACATACTCGTTGAACAGATCCTGGGTTATTTTCTGGTTTGGATCACGTAGTAATGTGGTACCACACTGAAACAGTCGATTAAACCAGGTTTCGATCAATATTTTAGAGGACAACGCAAGTTAGGTCTATGTAAGGCCTGAGATTTTCACTGATCAGACTCATACTTTCGCATCCTTCACATACTTGTTGAACGGATCCTGGGTTTTTTCTGATTTGGATCACGTAGTAATGTGGTACCTCACTGAAACGGTCAATTAAACCTGGTTTCGATCAATATTTTTGAGGATAACGCAAGTTAGGTCTGGGATAGGTCTGGGATTTGCCCTCATCAGGCTCATACTTTCGCGTTTTTCACATACTTGTTGAACAGATCATGGGTTTTTTCTGGTTTGGGTCACGTAGTACTGTGATACCACACTGAAACAGTCGATTAAACCTGGTTTCGATTAATATTTTAGAGGATAACGCATGTTAGGTCTAGGGTAGCCCTGGGATTTTCACTCATCAGACTCATACTTTCGCATTCTTCACATACTTGTTGAACTGATCCTGGGTTTTTTCTGGTTTGGATCACGTAGTAATGTGGTACCACACTGAAACAGTCGATTAAACCTGGTTTCGATCAATATTTTAGAGGATAACGCATATTAGGTCTGGGTTAGGTCTAGGATTTGCCCTCATCAGGCTCATACTTTCGCATATTTGTCATACTTCATGGCTGGATCCTGGGCTATTTCTGGATTGGATCACGTAGTAATGTGGTACCACACTGAAACAGTCAATTAAACCTGGTTTTGATCAATATTTTAGAGAATAACGCATGTTAGGTCTAGGTTAGCTCTGGGATTATCACTCATCAGACTCATACTTTCGCATTCTTCACATACTTGTTGAACGGATCCTGGGTTTTTTCTGGTTTGGTTCACATAGTAATGTGGTACCACACTGAAACATTCAATTAAACCTGATCTTGATAAATATTTGAGAGGATAACGCATGTTAGGTTTGGGTTAAGTCTAGGATTTGCCTTCATCAGGCTCGTACTTTCGCATATTTCTCATACTTGATGGCTAGATCCTGGGCTGTTTCTGGATTGTATCACGTAGTAATGTGGTACCACGCTGAAACAGTCAATTAAACCTGGTTTCGATCAATATTTTAGAGGATAACGCAAGTTAGGTCTGGGATAGGTCTGGGATTTGACTTCATCAGACTCATACTTTCGCACATTTCACATACTCGTTGAACAGATCCTGGGTTATTTTCTGGTTTGGATCACGTAGTAATGTGGTACCACACTGAAACAGTCGATTAAACCAGGTTTCGATCAATATTTTAGAGGACAACGCAAGTTAGGTCTATGTAAGGCCTGAGATTTTCACTGATCAGACTCATACTTTCGCATCCTTCACATACTTGTTGAACGGATCCTGGGTTTTTTCTGATTTGGATCACGTAGTAATGTGGTACCTCACTGAAACGGTCAATTAAACCTGGTTTCGATCAATATTTTTGAGGATAACGGAAGTTAGGTCTGGGATAGGTCTGGGATTTGCCCTCATCAGGCTCATACTTTCGCGTTTTTCACATACTTGTTGAACAGATCCTGGGCTTTTTCTGGATTGCATCACGTAGTAATGTGGGACCACACTGAAACAGTCAATTAAACCTGGTTTCGATCAATATATTAGAGAATAATTCATGTTAGGTCTAGGTTAGGTCTGGGATTTGCTCTGATCAGGCTCACTCTTTCGCATATTTCTCATACTTGATGGCTAGATCCTGGGCTTTTTCTGGATTGCATCAGGTGGTAATGAAGTACAACACTGAAGCAGTCAATTAAACCTGGTTTCCATCAATATCTTAGAGGACAACGCAAGTTAGGTCTGGGATAGGTCTGGGATTTGCCCACATCAGGCTCATACTTTCGCGTTTTTCACATACTTGTTGAACAGATCCTGGGTTTTTTCTGGTTTGGATCACGTAGTAGTGTGGTACCACACTGAAACAGTCCATTAAACCTGGTTTGGATCAACATTTTAGAGGATAACGCATGTTAGGTCTGGGTTAGGTCTAGGATTTGTCCTCGTCAGGCTCATACTTTCGCATATTTCTCATACTTCATGGCTAGATCCTGGGCTATTTCTGGATTGTATCACGTAGTAATGTGGTACCACACAGAAACAGTCAATTAAACCTGGTTTCCATCAATATTTTAGAGGATAACGCAAGTTAGGTCTGGGATAGGTCTGGGATTTTCCCTCATCAGGCTCATACTTTCGCGTTTTTCACATACTTGTTGAACAGATCCTGGGTTTTTTTCTGGATTGGGTCACGTAGTAGTGTGGTACCACACTGAAACAGTCGATTAAACCTGGTTTCGATCAATATTTTTGAGGATAACGCATGTTAGGTCTAGGTTAGGCCTGGGATTTTCACTCATCAGACTCTTACTTTCGCATTCTTCACATACTTCTTGAACGGATCCTGGGTTTTTTCTGGTATGGATCACGTAGTAATGTGGGACCACACGGAAACAGTCAATTAAACCTGGTTTCGATCAATATATTAGAGAATGATTCATGTTAGGTCTAGGTTAGGTCTGGGATTTGCTCTCATCAGGCTCATTCTTTCGCATATTTCTCATACTTGATGGCTAGATCCTGGGCTTTTTCTGGATTGCATAACGTAGTAATGAAGTACAACACAAACAGTCAATTAAACCTGGATTCCATCAATATCTTAGAGGACAACGCAAGTTAGGTCTGGGATAGGTCTGGGATTTGCCCACATCAGGCTCATACTTTCGCGTTTTTCACATACTCGTTGAACAGATCCTGGGTTATTTTCTGGTTTGAATCGCATAGTAATGTGGTACCACACTGAAACAGTCGATTAAACCAGGTTTCGATCAATATTTTTGAGGATAACGCATGTTAGGTCTAGGTTAGGCCTGGGATTTTCACTCATCAGACTCATACTTTCGCATTCTTCTCATACTTGTTGAACGGATCCTGGGTTTTTGCTGGTTTGGATCACGTAGTAATGTGGGACCACACAGAAACAATCAATTAAACCTGGTCTTGATAAATATTTTAGAGGATAACGCATGTTAGGTCTGGGTTAGGTCTAGGATTTGCCCTCGTCAGGCTCATACTTTCGCATATTTCTCATACTTCATGGCTAGATCCTGGGCTATTTCTAGATTGTATCACGTAGTAATGTGGTACCACACAGAAACAGTCAATTAAACCTGGTTTCGATCAATATTTTAGAGGATAACGCAAGTTAGGTCTGGGATAGGTCTGGGATTTTCCCTCATCAGGCTCATACTTTCGCGTTTTTCACATACTTGTTGAACAGATCCTGGGTTTTTTTCTGGATTGGGTCACGTAGTAGTCTGGTACCACACTGAAACAGTCGATTAAACCTGGTTTCGATCAATATTTTTGAGCATAACGCATGTTAGGTCTGGGTTAGGTCTAGGATTTGCCCTCATCAGACTCATACTTTCGCAATCTTCACATACTTGTTGAACGGATCCTGTGTTTTTTCTGGTTTGGATCACGTAGTAATGTGGTTCCACACTGAAACAGTCAATTAAACCTGGTTTTGATCAATATCATAGAGAATAATTCATGTTAGGTCTAGGTTAGGTCTGGGATTTGCCCTCATCAGGCTCATACTTTCGCATATTTCTCATACTTCATAGCTGGATCCTGGGCTATTTCTGGATTGGATCATGTAGTAATGTGGTACCACACTGAAACAGTCAATTAAACCTGGTTTGGATCAATATTTTTAGAGGATAACGCATGTTAGGTCTAGGTTAGCCCTGGGATTTTCACTCATCAGGCTCATACTTTCGCGATTTTCACATACTCGTTGAACAGATCCTGGGTTATTTTCTGGTTTGGATCGCATAGTAATGTGGTACCACACTGAAACAGTCGATTAAACCAGGTTTCGATTAATATTTTTGAGGATAACGCATGTTAGGTCTAGGTTAGGCCTGGGATTTTCACTCATCAGACTCATACTTTCGCATTCTTCTCATACTTGTTGAACGGATCCTGGGTTTTTGCTGGTTTGGATCACGTAGTAATGTGGGACCACACAGAAACAATCAATTAAACCTGGTCTTGATAAATATTTTAGAGGATAACGCATGTTAGGTCTGGGTTAGGTCTAGGATTTGCCCTCGTCAGGCTCATACTTTCGCATATTTCTCATACTTCATGGCTAGATCCTGGGCTATTTCTGGATTGTATCACGTAGTAATGTGGTTCCACACAGAAACAGTCAATTAAACCTGGTTTCCATCAATATTTTAGAGTATAACGCATGTTAGGTCTGGGTTAGGTCCGGGATTTTCCCACATCAGGCTCATACTTTCGCGTTTTTCACATACTTGTTGAAGAGATCCTGGGTTTTTTCTGGTTTGGATCACGTAGTAGGGTGGTACCACACTGAAACAGTCCATTAAACCTGGTTTGGATCAACATTTTAGAGGATAACGCAAGTTAGGTCTGGGATAGGTCTGGGATTTTCCCTCATCAGGCTCATACTTTCGCGTTTTTCACATACTTGTTGAACAGATCCTAGGTTTTTTTCTGGATTGGGTCACGTAGTAGTGTGGCACCACACTGAAACAGTCGATTAAACCTGGTTTCGATCAATATTTTTGAGGATAACGCATGTTAGGTCTAGGTTAGGCCTGGGATTTTCACTCATCAGACTCTTACTTTCGCATTCTTCACATACTTGTTGAACGGATCCTGGGTTTTTTCTGGTTTGGATCACGTAGTAATGTGGTACCACACTGAAACAGTCAATTAAACCTGGTTTTGATCAATATTTTAGAGAATAATTCATGTTAGGTCTAGGTTAGGTCTGGGATTTGCTCTCATCAGGCTCATTCTTTCGCATATTTCTCATACTTGATGGCTAGATCCTGGGCTTTTTCTGGATTGCATAACGTAGTAATGACGTACAACACTGAAACAATCAATTAAACCTGGATTCCATCAATATCTTAGAGGACAACGCAACTTAGGTCTGGGATAGGTCTGGGATTTGCCCACATCAGGCTCATACATTCGCGTTTTTCACATACTCGTTGAACAGATCCTGGGTTATTTTCTGGTTTGGATCGCATAGTAGTGTGGTACCACACTGAAACAGTCCATTAAACCTGGTTTGGATCAATATTTTAGAGGATAACGCATGTTAGGTCTAGGTTAGGTCTGGGATTTTCACTCATCAGACTCATACTTTCGCATTCTTCACATACTTGTTGAACGGATCCTGGGTTTTTTCTGGATTGGGTCACGTAGTAGTGTGGCACCACACTGAAACAGTCGATTAAACCTGGTTTGGATCAATATTTTAGAGGATAACGCATGTTAGGTCTAGGTTAGGTCTGGGATTTTCACTCATCAGACTCATACTTTCGCATTCTTCACATACTTGTTGAACGGATCCTGTGTTTTTTCTGGTTTGGATCACGTAGTAATGTGGTACCACACTGAAACAGTCAATTAAACCTGGTTTTGATCAATATTTTAGAGAATAATTCATGTTAGGTCTAGGTTAGGTCTGGGATTTGCTCTCATCAGGCTCTTTCTTTCGCATATTTCTCATACTTGATGGCTAGATCCTGGGCTTTTTCTGGATTGCATAACGTAGTAATGAAGTACAACACTGAAACAGTCAATTAAACCTGGATTCCATCAATATCTTAGAGGACAACGCAAGTTAGGTCTGGGATAGGTCTGGGATTTGCCCACATCAGGCTCATACTTTCGCGTTTTTCACATACTCGTTGAACAGATCCTGGGTTATTTTCTGGTTTGGATCGCATAGTAATGTGGTACCACACTGAAACAGTCGATTAAACCAGGTTTCGATCAATATTTTTGAGGATAACGCATGTTAGGTCTAGGTTAGGCCTGGGATTTTCACTCATCAGACTCATACTTTCGCATTCTTCACATACTTGTTGAACGGACCTGGGTTTTTTCTGGTTTGGATCACGTAGTAATGTGGGACCACACTGAAACAGTCAATTAAACCTGGTTTCGATCAATATATTAGAGAATAATTCATGTTAGGTCTAGGTTAGGTCTGGGATTTGCTCTGATCAGGCTCACTCTTTCGCATATTTCTCATACTTGATGGCTTGATCCTGGGCTTTTTCTGGATTGCATCAGGTGGTAATGAAGTACAACACTGAAACAGTCAATTAAACCTGGTTTCCATCAATATCTTAGAGGATAACGCAAGTTAGGTCTGGGATAGGTCTGGGATTTGCCCACATCAGGCTCATACTTTCGCGTTTTTCACATACTTGTTGAACAGATCCTGGGTTTTTTCTGGTTTGGATCACGTAGTAGTGTGGTACCACACTGAAACAGTCCATTAAACCTGGTTTGGATCAACATTTTAGAGGATAACGCATGTTAGGTCTGGGTTAGGTCTAGGATTTGCCATCGTCAGGCTCATACTTTCGCATATTTCTCATACTTCATGGCTAGATCCTGGGCTATTTCTGGATTGTATCACGTAGTAATGTGGTACCACACAGAAACAGTCAATTAAACCTGGTTTCCATCAATATTATAGAGGATAACGCAAGTTAGGTCTGGGATAGGTCTGGGATTTTCCCTCATCAGGCTCATACTTTCGCGTTTTTCAGATACTTGTTGAACAGATCCTGGGTTTTTTTCTGGATTGGGTCACGTAGTAGTCTGGTACCACACTGAAACAGTCGATTAAACCTGGTTTCGATCAATATTTTTGAGCATAACGCATCTTAGGTCTGGGTTAGGTCTAGGATTTGCCCTCATCAGACTCATACTTTCGCATTCTTCTCATACTTGTTGAACGGATCCTGGGTTTTTGCTGGTTTGGATCACGTAGTAATGTGGGACCACACAGAAACAATCAATTAAACCTGGTCTTGATAAATATTTTTGAGGATAACGCATGTTAGGTCTAGGTTAGGCCTGGGATTTTCACTCATCAGACTCATACTTTCGCATTCTTCTCATACTTGTTGAACGGATCCTGGGTTTTTGCTGGTTTGGATCACGTAGTAATGTGGGACCACACAGAAACAATCAATTAAACCTGGTCTTGATAAATATTTTAGAGGATAACGCATGTTAGGTCTGGGTTAGGTCTAGGATTTGCCCTCGTCAGGCTCATACTTTCGCATATTTCTCATACTTCATGGCTAGATCCTGGGCTATTTCTGGATTGTATCACGTAGTAATGTGGTACCACACAGAAACAGTCAATTAAACCTGGTTTCGATCAATATTTTAGAGGATAACGCAAGTTAGGTCTGGGATAGGTCTGGGATTTTCCCTCATCAGGCTCATACTTTCGCGTTTTTCAGATACTTGTTGAACAGATCCTGGGTTTTTTTCTGGATTGGGTCACGTAGTAGTCTGGTACCACACTGAAACAGTCGATTAAACCTGGTTTCGATCAATATTTTTGAGCATAACGCATCTTAGGTCTGGGTTAGGTCTAGGATTTGCCCTCATCAGACTCATACTTTCGCATTCTTCACATACTTGTTGAACGGATCCTGTGTTTTTTCTGGTTTGGATCACGTAGTATTGTGGTACCACACTGAAACAGTCAATTAAACCTGGTTTTGATCAATATCATAGAGAATAATTCATGTTAGGTCTAGGTTAGGTCTGGGATTTGCCCTCATCAGGCTCATACTTTCGCATATTTCTCATACTTCATAGCTGGATCCTGGGCTATTTCTGGATTGGATCATGTAGTAATGTGGTACCACACTGAAACAGTCAATTAAACCTGGTTTGGATCAATATTTTTAGAGGATAACGCATGTTAGGTCTAGGTTAGCCCTGGGATTTTCACTCATCAGACTCATACTTTCGCATTCTTCACATACTTGTTGAACGGATCCTGGGTTTTTTCTGGTTTGGTTCACGTAGTAATGTGGTACCACACTGAAAGATTCAATTAAACCTGATCTTGATAAATATTTCAGAGTATAACGCATGTTAGGTCTGGGTTAGGTCTAGGATTTGCCCTCATCAGGCTCATACTTTCGCATATTTCTCATACTTCATGGCTAGATCCTGGGCTGTTTCTGGATTGTATCACGTAGTAATGTGGTACCACGCTGAAACAGTCAATTAAACCTGGTTTCGATCAATATTTTAGAGGATAACGCAAGTTAGGTCTGGCATAGGTCTGGGATTCGCCCTCATCAGACTCATACTTTCGCGTTTTTCACATACTTGTTGAACTGATCCTGGGCTTTTTCTGGTTTGGATCACGTAGTAATGTGGTACCACACTGAGACAGTCAATTAAACCTGGTCTTGATAAATATTTTAGAGGATAACGCATGTTAGGTCTTGGTTAGGTCTGGGATTTTCACTCATCAGACTCATACTTTCGCATTCTTCACATACTTGTTGAACGGTTCCTGTGTTTTTTCTGGTTTGGATCACGTAGTAATGTGGTACCACACTGAAACAGTCAATTAAACCTGGTTTTGATCAATATTTTAGAGAATAATTCATGTTAGGTCTAGGTTAGGTCTGGGATTTGCTCTCATCAGGCTCTTTCTTTCGCATATTTCTCATACTTGATGGCTAGATCCTGGGCTTTTTCTGGATTGCATCAGGTGGTAATGAAGTACAACACTGAAACAGTCAATTAAACCTGGATTCCATCAATATCTTAGAGGACAACGCAAGTTAGGTCTGGGATAGGTCTGGGATTTGCCCACATCAGGCTCATACTTTCGCGTTTTTCACATACTCGTTGAACAGATCCTGGGTTATTTTCTGGTTTGGATCGCATAGTAATGTGGTACCACACTGAAACAGTCGATTAAACCAGGTTTCGATCAATATTTTTGAGGATAACGCATGTTAGGTCTAGGTTAGGCCTGGGATTTTCACTCATCAGACTCATACTTTCGCATTCTTCACATACTTGTTGAACGGACCTGGGTTTTTTCTGGTTTGGATCACGTAGTAATGTGGGACCACACTGAAACAGTCAATTAAACCTGGTTTCGATCAATATATTAGAGAATAATTCATGTTAGGTCTAGGTTAGGTCTGGGATTTGCTCTGATCAGGCTCACTCTTTCGCATATTTCTCATACTTGATGGCTAGATCCTGGGCTTTTTCTGGATTGCATCAGGTGGTAATGAAGTACAACACTGAAACAGTCAATTAAACCTGGTTTCCATCAATATCTTAGAGGATAACGCAAGTTAGGTCTGGGATAGGTCTGGGATTTGCCCACATCAGGCTCATACTTTCGCGTTTTTCACATACTTGTTGAACAGATCCTGGGTTTTTTCTGGTTTGGATCACGTAGTAGTGTGGTACCACACTGAAACAGTCCATTAAACCTGGTTTGGATCAACATTTTAGAGGATAACGCATGTTAGGTCTGGGTTAGGTCTAGGATTTGCCATCGTCAGGCTCATACTTTCGCATATTTCTCATACTTCATGGCTAGATCCTGGGCTATTTCTGGATTGTATCACGTAGTAATGTGGTACCACACAGAAACAGTCAATTAAACCTGGTTTCCATCAATATTATAGAGGATAACGCAAGTTAGGTCTGGGATAGGTCTGGGATTTTCCCTCATCAGGCTCATACTTTCGCGTTTTTCACATACTTGTTGAACAGATCCTGGGTTTTTTTCTGGATTGGGTCACGTAGTAGTGTGGTACCACACTGAAACAGTCGATTAAACCTGGTTTCGATCAATATTTTTGAGGATAACGCATGTTAGGTCTAGGTTAGGCCTGGGATTTTCACTCATCAGACTCTTACTTTCGCATTCTTCACATACTTCTTGAACGGATCCTGGGTTTTTTCTGGTTTGGATCACGTAGTAATATGGGACCACACGGAAACAGTCAATTAAACCTGGTTTCGATCAATATATTAGAGAATGATTCATGTTAGGTCTAGGTTAGGTCTGGGATTTGCTCTCATCAGGCTCATTCTTTCGCATATTTCTCATACTTGATGGCTAGATCCTGGGCTATTTCTGGATTGCATAACGTAGTAATGAAGTACAACACTGAAACAGTCAATTAAACCTGGATTCCATCAATATCTTAGAGGACAACGCAAGTTAGGTCTGGGATAGGTCTGGGATTTGCCCACATCAGGCTCATACTTTCGCGTTTTTCACATACTCGTTGAACAGATCCTGGGTTATTTTCTGGTTTGAATCGCATAGTAATGTGGTACCACACTGAAACAGTCGATTAAACCAGGTTTCGATCAATATTTTTGAGGATAACGCATGTTAGGTCTAGGGTAGGCCTTGGATTTTCACTCATCAGACTCATACTTTCGCATTCTTCTCATTCTTGTTGAACGGATCCTGGGTTTTTGCTGGTTTGGATCACGTAGTAATGTGGGACCACACAGAAACAATCAATTAAACCTGGTCTTGATAAATATTTTAGAGGATAACGCATGTTAGGTCTGGGTTAGGTCTAGGATTTGCCCTCGTCAGGCTCATACTTTCGCATATTTCTCATACTTCATGGCTAGATCCTGGGCTATTTCTGGATTGTATCACGTAGTAATGTGGTACCACACAGAAACAGTCAATTAAACCTGGTTTCGATCAATATTTTAGAGGATAACGCAAGTTAGGTCTGGGATCCGAGCCGTACCGCGTCCCTGATCACCCTCATTGGGTGGGCGACGCGGACGGCTTGGTGGCGACGGTATGGGGAGGGGGCGACGGGTCCCCACCGTTCTCCTTGTTGGAGCGCGGTCGGGGATTCGTCGCCGTGGACTGGGGGGGAGTCGCTGTGGTGGGGTGCTACATTTCGCCCCGTAGCGGTCACGCTGCGTTCGAGCTGTACTTGGCCGAGGTCGCGGCATGCGTGCAGCGCTACGCGGCCCGGCCGGTGCTGGTCCTGGGGGATTTTAATGCCAAGTCGGTGGCTTGGGGATCCCCCAGGACCTCCGTTCGCGGCGGGATCCTGGGCGATTGGGCGGCGGGGCTCGACCTCCGGGTATTGAACCGGGGGTCGGAGCACACATGCGTGCGGCGATATGGGGGGTCCATCGTGGATGTTGGATTCGCGACCCCCAACGCCGTGCGCATGGTGTCGGGTTGGCACGTGGTCGCGGGGGCAGAGACACTCTCCGATCACCGGTATATCCGGATGGAGGTCTCTGCCGCCGCGAGTGCATCCCGACACGGCCGCCTGCGTGGCACCCCACCACGCCGCTGGGCGCTTCGGCGCCTGGACAAGGACGCCCTGATGGCAGCTGCCCTCGCTGCAACTTGGCCGCAGGGAGCGGCCGAGTTGCCGAGGATAGAGGAGGAGGTCGCCCGGCTCGGAGCATTGGTCGCGGGTATTTGCGACGCGGCGATGCCTCGGGTCGGGCGGGCTTCTCCTCGCCGGGCGGTGTACTGGTGGTCGGACGCGATCGCGGAGTTGCGAGTCGCGACTGTCCGCGCCCGACGCCAGTACACCCGCGCGCGCCGTCGTCAACGTACAGGCGACGGCGTGGCGCGAGCGAGGGCAGCTGATGACCTGTATGGAGCATACCGCGTGGCGCGGGTTTCTCTGCAGGTCGCCATCAAACGGGCCAAGACCCAGGCATGGAAGGAGCTCCTCCAGACCCTTGATGACGATCCATGGGGGCGCCCATATAAGGTGGTGCTGAATAAGCTCCGCCCGTGGGCGCCCCCCGTCACCGAGGGTCTTGACCCCCGGCTGCTGGAGGACGTGGTCAATACACTCTTCCCAATTGGGGAGAGGGGACCGCGTCCTCCGGCGGCGGCGGCTGTCCCAGTGGAGTGGACGGCCGAGCTGGGGGTCACGCAGGAGGAGCTGGCAGCGGCCATCAGACGGCTCGGGGTTCGTAACACGGCCCCGGGTCCGGATGGTGTGCCCGGCCGGGTTTGGGTCTTGACCCAGGGCGTCCTTGGGGCCGACCTCAGGCGGTTGTTCGACCGCTGCCTGAGGGACGGGCGATTCCCCCCCAGTTGGAAGGTGGCGAGGATGGTCCTCCTCCGGAAGGAGGGTCGGCCCGCGGAGTCTCCCTCCGCATACCGGCCCATTTGTCTCCTCGACGAGGTGGGCAAGCTCTTCGAGCGTGTGATTGCTGCCCGCCTCGTCGAGCACCTGTCGCGGGGTGATCCCGGTCTGGCCGACTGCCAGTTCGGTTTCCGGGGGGGCCGATCGACTATCGACGCGATAGGTCGTGTGAGGGCCCTCTCGGAGGCGGCCGTCTCCCGGGGAGGGGTGGCATTGGCAATATCCTTGGATATTGCCAATGCCTTTAACACCCTCCCCTGGGAAGAGATAAGGAGGGGGCTCGAATATCATCGAGTCCCCCCTTGTCTCAGGGCGGTCGTCGGGGATTATCTCCGCGGCAGGTGGATCGAGTATCCGGGCCGGGATGGTGATATGCGGAGGGAGGTGTACTGCGGTGTTCCGCAGGGGTCGGTCCTCGGGCCACTCCTGTGGAACATCGCGTACGACTCGGTGTTGCGGGCCGGCCTCCCCGACGGCGTCAGCACAGTGTGTTATGCGGATGACACACTGGTGCTGGCCGTCGGGGCGCACTGGGGGAGGGCCATGCGTCGCGCGGAGGAGGGGTCGCAACGCGTCGTCGACCGGATCAGGGGGATGGGGATGACGGTGGCGGTCCATAAGACCGAGGTGATTGCGTTTCATTCACCTCGGCAGGATCCGCCGCCCCCTCTGATTCGGGTGGGTGGGGCTGACATCGAGGTGAAGCCCCAGATCAGGTATCTGGGGCTGATCCTCGATAGCCACTGGCGTTTCGAGAAGCATTTCCGCTGCCTGGTCCCCCGGTTGGAAAGGATGGTTGCGGCTCTGGGCCGGATCCTGCCCAACCTGGGGGGCCCGGCGGGCCGAGTTCGTCGCCTCTATGTGGCAATGGTCCAGTCGGTGGCCCTATACGGGGCCCCCGTCTGGGCGGACGACCTGGCGGCCTCCCGGCGCAGCATGACTATGCTGCGTCGGGTGCAGAGGCGCATGGCGCTCAGGGTCGTCCGCGGGTATCGGACCATGTCACATGAGGCGGCGACGGTTCTAGCGGGGATGCCGCCCATGGACCTGCTCGCGCGGTCGCACGCGGTGATGTACCGGCACCGCGTCGACCGTCGCGCGGGGGTGGGGGCGGTCCCGGGCGGGCAGGAACCTGCTTGGGGCGATTTGAAGCGCCAGGCCCGGCAGTCCGTGTTGCTCGCGTGGCAGGAGCGGCTGGCTCTGCCAACCGCGGGGCACCGGACTGTCGGGGCTGTTCGGCCGCTCCTGAAGGAGTGGCTGGACAGAGGCCATGGCAGCCTCACCTACCGGCTGGCACAGGTATTTTCCGGGCATGGCAGTTTCGGAAGATACCTGTGCCGGATAGGGAAGGAGCCGACGGCGCGTTGCTGCCACTGCGACGCTGAGCAGGACACGGCGGATCATACCCTGGAGGTATGCCCCGCGTGGGAGGTGGAGCGCCGTGTCCTGGTCGGCGTTGTCGGGCGGGATGCCTCGCTGCCGGGCGTGGTGCGCGCCATGCTCGGCAGCGAGGAGAAGTGGAGGGCCGTGGCCTCCTTCTGCGAGAACGTAATGTTGCAGAAGGAGGCCGCGGGGAGGGAGCGCGAGCTTCAGCGGCGCACTGAAGCTCGCGCTCGTGCGGTGGCCCGAGGTCGTCGCCCGGTCGCGAGGCGTCGCGGGCGGCCGCCTCGGCGTGGCGGATGACCTAGGCTGGGAGGGGGGTCCTGAGGGGACCCTCCTCCCGCCAGGCGGCGCCGGGTCGGACCGGTTGGGGGTAGGAGTGCCTTCCCCTACCGGTCCGACGCAAGGGGAGGCACCCTCGGCGGTCTGGTGCGGCCATGAACGCCCGGCCGCCGAGGGATGGAAACGGGGTCGCGGGCGGTTGCGAGTTGGGGCTCGCAGCCGCCACTAAACGCGGCCCCGGGACGGATAGCGGCGGGATGGAGTGGCCCCGTGCCGCCGCTATGAGGCAGTGTGTCTACTGGGGGGACCGATTGTCCCCCCGGGGGATGGGCGCGAAAGCGCGGGCACGGGGAGGATACCGGAAGAATGCTTCGAGCGATTCCCGGTATCCTCCCAAAGCGTGCCGAAGGGTCACCGTGGGGTTTTTAGTGGGTAGGTCCCGCGCCTGTCGTTGTACGGGCGCGGGGAATCCCACACACACCTCCCACCTCTCCCCAAGGAGGTGGGAGGGAGTCTTTCGAAGATTTTCCCCACGACAAAAAAAAAAAAAAAAAAAAAAGTTAGGTCTGGGATAGGTCTGGGATTTTCCCTCATCAGGCTCATACTTTCGCGTTTTTCAGATACTTGTTGAACAGATCCTGGGTTTTTTTCTGGATTGGGTCACGTAGTAGTCTGGTACCACACTGAAACAGTCGATTAAACCTGGTTTCGATCAATATTTTTGAGCATAACGCATCTTAGGTCTGGGTTAGGTCTAGGATTTGCCCTCATCAGACTCATACTTTCGCATTCTTCACATACTTGTTGAACGGATCCTGTGTTTTTTCTGGTTTGGATCACGTAGTAATGTGGTACCACACTGAAACAGTCAATTAAACCTGGTTTTGATCAATATCATAGAGAATAATTCATGTTAGGTCTAGGTTAGGTCTGGGATTTGCCCTCATCAGGCTCATACTTTCGCATATTTCTCATACTTCATAGCTGGATCCTGGGCTATTTCTGGATTGGATCATGTAGTAATGTGGTACCACACTGAAACAGTCAATTAAACCTGGTTTGGATCAATATTTTTAGAGGATAACGCATGTTAGGTCTAGGTTAGCCCTGGGATTTTCACTCATCAGACTCATACTTTCGCATTCTTCACATACTTGTTGAACGGATCCTGGGTTTTTTCTGGTTTGGTTCACGTAGTAATGTGGTACCACACTGAAAGATTCAATTAAACCTGATCTTGATAAATATTTCAGAGTATAACGCATGTTAGGTCTGGGTTAGGTCTAGGATTTGCCCTCATCAGGCTCATACTTTCGCATATTTCTCATACTTCATGGCTAGATCCTGGGCTGTTTCTGGATTGTATCACTTAGTAATGTGGTACCACGCTGAAACAGTCAATTAAACCTGGTTTCGATCAATATTTTAGAGGATAACGCAAGTTAGGTCTGGGTTAGGTCTAGGATTTGCCCTCATCAGACTCATACTTTCGCATTCTTCACATACTTGTTGAACGGATCCTGTGTTTTTTCTGGTTTGGATCACGTAGTAATGTGGTACCACACTGAAACAGTCAATTAAACCTGGTTTTGATCAATATCATAGAGAATAATTCATGTTAGGTCTAGGTTAGGTCTGGGATTTGCCCTCATCAGGCTCATACTTTCGCATATTTCTCATACTTCATAGCTGGATCCTGGGCTATTTCTGGATTGGATCATGTAGTAATGTGGTACCACACTGAAACAGTCAATTAAACCTGGTTTGGATCAATATTTTTAGAGGATAACGCATGTTAGGTCTAGGTTAGCCCTGGGATTTTCACTCATCAGACTCATACTTTCGCATTCTTCACATACTTGTTGAACGGATCCTGGGTTTTTTCTGGTTTGGTTCACGTAGTAATGTGGTACCACACTGAAAGATTCAATTAAACCTGATCTTGATAAATATTTCAGAGTATAACGCATGTTAGGTCTGGGTTAGGTCTAGGATTTGCCCTCATCAGGCTCATACTTTCGCATATTTCTCATACTTCATGGCTAGATCCTGGGCTGTTTCTGGATTGTATCACGTAGTAATGTGGTACCACGCTGAAACAGTCAATTAAACCTGGTTTCGATCAATATTTTAGAGGATAACGCAAGTTAGGTCTGGCATAGGTCTGGGATTCGCCCTCATCAGACTCATACTTTCGCGTTTTTCACATACTTGTTGAACTGATCCTGGGCTTTTTCTGGTTTGGATCACGTAGTAATGTGGTACCACACTGAGACAGTCAATTAAACATGGTCTTGATAAATATTTTAGAGGATAACGCATGTTAGGTCTTGGTTAGGTCTGGGATTTTCACTCATCAGACTCATACTTTCGCATTCTTCACATACTTGTTGAACGGATCCTGGGTTTTCTCTGGTTTGGATCACGTAGTAATGTGGGACCACACTGAAACAATCAATTAAACCTGGTCTTGATAAATATTTTAGAGGATAACGCATGTTAGGTCTGGGATAGGTCTGGGATTTGCCCTCATCAGACTCATACTTTCGCACACTTCACATACTCGTTGAACAGATCCTGGGTTATTTTCTGGTTTGGATCACATAGTAATGTGGTACCACACTGAAACAGTCGATTATACCAGGTTTCGATCAATATTTTTGAGGATAACGCATGTTAGGTCTAGGTTAGGCCTGGGATTTTCACTCATCAGACTCATACTTTCGTATTCTTCTCATACTTGTTGAACGGATCCTGGGTTTTTTCTGGTTTGGATCACGTAGTAATGTGGTACCACACTGAAACAGTCAATTAAACCTGGTTTTGATCAATATTTTAGAGAATAATTCATGTTAGGTCTAGGTTAGGTCTGGGATTTGCTCTCATCAGGCTCTTTCTTTCGCATATTTCTCATACTTGATGGCTAGATCCTGGGCTTTTTCTGGATTGCATAACGTAGTAATGAAGTACAACACTGAAACAGTCAATTAAACTTGGATTCCATCAATATCTTAGAGGACAACGCAAGTTTGGTCTGGGATAGGTCTGGGATTTGCCCACATCAGGCTCATACTTTCGCGATTTTCACATACTCGTTGAACAGATCCTGGGTTATTTTCTGGTTTGGATCGCATAGTAATGTGGTACCACACTGAAACAGTCGATTAAACCAGGTTTCGATTAATATTTTTGAGGATAACGCATGTTAGGTCTAGGTTAGGCCTGGGATTTTCACTCATCAGACTCATACTTTCGCATTCTTCTCATACTTGTTGAACGGATCCTGGGTTTTTGCTGGTTTGGATCACGTAGTAATGTGGGACCACACAGAAACAATCAATTAAACCTGGTCTTGATAAATATTTTAGAGGATAACGCATGTTAGGTCTGGGTTAGGTCTAGGATTTGCCCTCGTCAGGCTCATACTTTCGCATATTTCTCATACTTCATGGCTAGATCCTGGGCTATTTCTGGATTGTATCACGTAGTAATGTGGTACCACACAGAAACAGTCAATTAAACCTGGTTTCCATCAATATTTTAGAGGATAACGCAAGTTAGGTCTGGGATAGGTCTGGGTTTTTCCCTCATCAGGCTCATACTTTCGCGTTTTTCACATACTTGTTGAACAGATCCTGGGTTTTTTTCTGGATTGAGTCACGTAGTAGTGTGGTACCACACTGAAACAGTCGATTAAACCTGGTTTCGATCAATATTTTCGAGGATAACGCATGTTAGGACTAGGTTAGGCCTGGGATTTTCACTCATCAGACCCTTACTTTCGCATTCTTCACATACTTGTTGAACGGATCCTGGGTTTTTTCTGGTTTGGATCACGTAGTAATGTGGGACCACACGGAAACAGTCAATTAAACCTGGTTTCGATCAATATATTAGAGATTAATTCATGTTAGGTCTAGGTTAGGTCTGGGATTTGCTCTCATCAGGCTCATTCTTTCGCATATTTCTCATACTTGATGACTAGATCCTGGGCTTTTTCTGGATTGCATAACGTAGTAATGAAGTACAACACTGAAACAGTCAATTAAACCTGGATTCCATCAATATCTTAGAGGACAACGCAAGTTAGGTCTGGGATAGGTCTGGGATTTGCCCACATCAGGCTCATACTTTCGCGTTTTTCACATACTCGTTGAACAGATCCTGGGTTATTTTCTGGTTTGGATCGCATAGTAATGTGGTACCACACTGAAACAGTCGATTAAACCAGGTTTCGATCAATATTTTTGAGGATAACGCATGTTAGGTCTAGGTTAGGCCTGGGATTTTCACTCACCAGACTCATATTTTTGTATTCTTCTCATACTTGTTGAACGGATCCTGGGTTTTTTCTGGTTTGGATCACGTAGTAACGTGGTACCACACTGAAACAGTCAATTAAACCAGGTTTTGATCAATATTTTAGAGAATAATTCATGTTAGGTCTAGGTTAGGTCTGGGATTTGCTCTCATCAGGCTCATTCTTTCGCATATTTCTCATACTTGATGGCTAGATCCTGGGCTTTTTCTGGATTGCATCACGTAGTAATGAAGTACAACACTGAAACAGTCAATTAAACCTGGTTTCCATCAATATCTTAGAGGACAACGCAAGTTAGGTCTGGGATAGGTCTGGGATTCTCCCACATCAGGCTCATACTTTCGCGTTTTTCACATACTTGTTGAAGAGATCCTGGGTTTTTTCTGGTTTGGATCACGTAGTAGTGTGGTACCACACTGAAACAGTCCATTAAACCTGGTTTGGATCAACATTTTAGAGGATAACGCAAGTTAGGTCTGGGATAGGTCTGGGATTTTCCCTCATCAGGCTCATACTTTCGCGTTTTTCACATACTTGTTGAACAGATCCTTGGTTTTTTTCTGGATTGGGTCACGTAGTAGTGTGGCACCACACTGAAACAGTCGATTAAACCTGGTTTCGATCAATATTTTTGAGGATAACGCAAGTTAGGTCTAGGTTAGGCCTGGGATTTTCACTCATCAGACTCTTACTTTCGCATTCTTCACATACTTGTTGAACGGATCCTGGGTTTTTTCTGGTTTGGATCACGTAGTAATGTGGTACCACACTGAAACAGTCAATTAAACCTGGTTTTGATCAATATTTTAGAGAATAATTCATGTTAGGTCTAGGTTAGGTCTGGGATTTGCTCTCATCAGGCTCATTCTTTCGCATATTTCTCATACTTGATGGCTAGATCCTGGGCTTTTTCTGGATTGCATAACGTAGTAATGACGTACAACACTGAAACAGTCAATTAAACCTGGATTCCATCAATATCTTAGAGGACAACGCAAGTTAGGTCTGGGATAGGTCTGGGATTTGCCCACATCAGGCTCATACATTCGCGTTTTTCACATACTCGTTGAACAGATCCTGGGTTATTTTCTGGTTTGGATCGCATAGTAGTGTGGTACCACACTGAAACAGTCCATTAAACCTGGTTTGGATCAATATTTTAGAGGATAACGCATGTTAGGTCTAGGTTAGGTCTGGGATTTTCACTCATCAGACTCATACTTTCGCATTCTTCACATACTTGTTGAACGGATCCTGGGTTTTTTCTGGTTTGGATCACGTAGTAATGTGGTACCACACTGAAACAGTCGATTGAACCTGGTTTCGATCAGCATTTTAGAGGATAACGCAACATAAGTCTGGGATAGGTCTGGGATTTGACCTCATCAGACTCATACTTTCGCGTTTTTCACATACTTGTTGAAGAGATCCTGGGTTTTTTCTGGTTTGGATCACGTAGTAGTGTGGTACCACACTGAAACAGTCCATTAAACCTGGTTTGGATCAATATTTTAGAGGATAACGCATGTTAGGTCTAGGTTAGGTCTGGGATTTTCACTCATCAGACTCATACTTTCGCATTCTTCACATACTTGTTGAACGGATCCTGGGTTTTTTCTAGTTTGGATCACGTAGTAACGTGGGTCCACACTGAAACAATCAATTAAACCTGGTCTTGATAAATATTTTAGAGGATAACGCATGTTAGGTCTGGGATAGTTCTGG